>NC_133529.1:42028030-42198957 GCF_048544455.1 Silene latifolia
AGAAAACTTTCTCTTTTCTTTAGGGTGGCCGGTTGGTCTAGGGTAGAAAACCCAAAACCTTTTCATGCTTGTTCTTCTCAAGAAGTAGGCATGCAAGCCTATCATTAGTAGGTTATGATTATGTTTCCTTTTAATTAAATAATCAAAACACAACTAACCCCTAAACCCTCCATTAAATCGGCACACCCATATAAAATGGGTCCATTTTAAGTTTGTCAAAATGTCAATTTGTGTAATGTGACACATTGGACATGTTACTAAACATGTTAATTAAATAATGCATTTTTAACAAATTAAAAATCATTATTTTAACAAAATTAATCACATACAAAAATTAACTAGTGATTCACAATTATAATTACTTAAAATGGGTCATAGAATTATAAATTACATCTCTTGTATTTACAATAACTATTCATTCTAATATTAATTGTTTCATAAATAATAAATAAACCTAAGTAATAAAACAACTTAATTACATGATACGAACCTTATATAATCGAATTACAATAAGATACGTGATATCACTCACAAAATCATTTGTTTAATTTTAAGGAATTAATTAGCTCGTATCGTAATACAATTAATTAATTGATCAATTAAGAGCATTACCTTATAGGTATGACCTTAGGGGATCAACTAGTCACAACCGTCGTACGACAGTAATGTCAAACTCTAGTCAGCCAATTATTACCGATATGTGTGGACTAGTTGACTAAGAAGTATTACTTTCCCTCATGTATTCTTAATATGAGATTTAAACATGTGATCTCAATGTGATCAATAATGTGATCGCATTATTGTCGGGGACACTCCAACAATGAGGTGATTAGAGAAAAGGTAAAAGTGGCGCCAATATAGGACAAGATGATGGAAAACCGACTAAGATGGTTTGGCCATGTGAGAAGGAGTCCTATGGACGCCTTTTGATTAGGAGGCGGAGACTTGAGAAAAAAAGATCCCTAGAGGTAGAGGAAGACCGAGACAGACATGGTTGAGAGTGATTGAGCACGATATGAGATTTCTGGGGCTTGAGGAGAGTATGGTGGCAGAGAGGGCACAATGGAGGGAAAGGATACATGTGGATTTTTAGTATTTGATTTTTTTCTGACATATTTAGTGTTTTTATTTAATTTTAAAAAAATAAATTATTTGTTCTTCTCTCCTTTATTACATTTTTTTACCAACCACTTTCTTATATATTTTACTTGGTTTACTTTTAAGGCATTCTGGATCCTTAATTATATTTCGGTTTTCAAAATCGTTTTAATCTTTTCTCTCGATTTAAACTTTAAGTTTTTATAAAAGAAATCCGGAATTCGATTTTAAAACCTGTAAGTTTAACTTGACTTTGCATTACATTTTCGCTCTCCTTTTGTTTTTCTTTTCCCCTTGTCTATTCGCATTTTGAGGTGTGCGTTCACCCTTGGAAGGTTCTAAAGGATGATTCATGCCAGCCGACCCCAAATCATTTTGGGATTAAGGCTCTGATGTTGTTGTTGTTGTTGTTGTTGTTGTTGTTGTTGTTGTTGTTGTTGTCTTTTATTAGGGAGGAGATGAGTAGGCTATTATTATTATTATTATTACTATTTTTATTATTATTATTATTATTTTTTCCAAGGAAGTATAGTCCATTCTTATTCATCCATGTAGGGAAAAAGAAAGGACAAGTCTCCAAACAAAGCAATATCTGTAACACCCGCGAATTTCCCATTTCGACATTTAAAATTTATTAAACCGTCTGATTACCTTATTTTATATTTTTAAATTAATTAATTTAATTAATTCATTTTAAGCACGTTTTTAATGAAAAGAATATTTTAAAGTTTAATTTATAGGAAAATACATATTTTTGGTCGGATAATAATAGCGACAGTAATAGTGACAGTAATAATAATAACTCTCGTCTAGCTATAGACCGTCACATTTCCACTTGTGAGACTAATCTTATCTCGACCTATCTTATATCGACAACACACTCACCTACCCTCTTACACTCTACCTTTAAATATCTCTTTTATATATTATTATATATTATTATATATTATTATATAATTCTTTTATTATTATTATTATTATTATTATTATTATTATTATTATTATTATTATTATTATTATTATTATTATTATTATTATTATTATTATTATTATTATTATTATTATTATTATTATTATTATTATTATTATTATTATTTGTACTACTTATATTATTGTTGTTATGCGTGTCCCCATCCCCACCTGCTCACTCCTCCCTTCTTTCGTCTTCTTCTTTCGATTTACCAAACAACAACAGCAGCAAACAATAGAGCCATTGTACTCCATTTTCGTCAACCTTCCAACCCTGATCCCGTCTCCGTCTCTCAACCAAAATTCATAACTTTTAGACCATTCTCTTCCTCTTTCCTTCCTTATTCTTTCAAGGTAAGAAAGTATTGTTTTTGTGGTGATTTCAGTTTGACCCGTCTCATGAAAGTTCTGATTTTTAGCTCTTTCATCTCGTTTTCTTTCCTTTAGTTTAAGAAACTGAAGACCCGGTGAGAAGCTCATACTTTTTAGACGTTTTCTCGGAGTTTTGAAGGGAAAAAAGGTAACGGTGATAGGTTACTCGACAAATTATCAAAATTTCATCCCTTAGCTTGGTTTTATACCCCTATTTGTCTTAAAGTTTGGTTCTTTACACTTCCCTCATATGTGTAGTTGTTGTTATTAATGAATTAGTTGTGTTTAATTTCCGTCTTAACCTCGCCTTAAAAGTCGTCTTAAAATGAGTTGGAGTAGACTGTTTTGGATGGCGTTTTGGAGCCGTGAAATACGGTTTTTGCGTGAAATTGGATTGTTTCGAGACTCAGTTTCGGGACGGGTAGAAGGGTGTTCTTTGGTCTGTTTCTGGGTCGTTGGGACTGGGACTGTGTGGACTGGTTTATAGGGTAGTTTCGAATAGAGATGGTTCATCTTCGGACTGCTTTAGGCGTGAGCATGTAGTAGTTTAGGGCGTGTGATACTCTGTTTTGGATTGGCTGTGGATGAGTATTCAAGACTGTTTTGGACAGTCGAAATGACAGGTTGCGTGTGGGGTGTCGTTGGTCGGCATTTGTAAATCAGTTTGGGTTATGTTGGGTGTGGGTGTATGTGTAAATTGGTAACTTCCGTTTTGTTTTCATTTTTGGACTTGTGTGTAAAGTTGCCTCGAATTGGACTGTCCTTGGCTCATTTTTTGTCTGTTGTGTTGCTTTGTTTTGGGAGCGATTTCGTGGTCGTGTATGGTCGATTTAGGGCGGCCGTGGAGGGGTGGTCAGGCGGGCTGCTTTTGGCGGGCTGTGGCTGGCCGTAGGCTGTTGGTGTGGCCATGGCTTGGCTGTTTGTTGAGGTGGTCTCGGGTGGGGAGGCTTGGGTACACCATATTCCCATAACCTTTTGTTTCCTTTCGGTGTTGGTATGCCTTAGATAATTAGGTTTATTATGTTTATTCAATTGGGTTAGTGATGTTTCTCAATTGGGCTTGCACATATGTATTTTATGTTACTGGGCCAAACTTACTATGGGTACCCTTGGTGCCAAGTTCGAGTTATTCGAATTATTTAAATTCTGCCTCATGCCTTATATGACATAATTCGTTAAATATCGTTCATTCATATATTTTTCTCACATTAATCATAAATGTGGAATTTATTATTTATTCAAGTCAAAATTTGATGAAATGTCTCATTTACCTATAATATGAGTTTTTAATCCGTTCATTCTCATTTATTTATCGTATCTCAAATATGATTGAATTATTCTACTTGTTTAGTTAAATTGAATCATTTATAATTGAAGGCTTGTTTTGCTTATTATAAATGGTTCATTTCCATTTGTTTACATTTTTTATCCAAGTGACAAATATTGAAGAAATGGGTTATTTGTTCATGTTTATGAATATAATTTGGCATGAAATGTCTTACTTGGGTTACCATCGGCTCATTTCATTTGTAGTCTCTTTCCAAGTTGATTCGTATCGCTTGGTTGAGTCGTGTTCGTTTGATAATGCCTTTATGCTATACCGTATTGCTTGACTTATCTTTACGCCTCTTTCGGACTGTCCTGCCGATTGTGGGTTTAGCTATTATCTTCCGCCTCTTTCGGACTGTCCTGCCGATTGTGGGTTCTCGATTTCCGATTTAGGGTTCGGGTCTTGGATGCGGACTGTCCTGCCGCATGTCGAATAAGGAACTGTGCTGTCCCGAGAGTCTGGCCAGATTTAGACTAGGACTGAGTCTTGGGAGTACCATTGTCGTCCTACCAGAGGAATTACATATTTATATATGAGTAGTAAAGGTCTTGCTTGGTTATAGATGTTGGTATTTATCTTTCAAGGTAAGAGTTCTGCCTTGTGTTGTTTGTCTTGGTCCTATCGAATACTAGGGGTGAGCTATAAGCCCTCTAGTTGCGATATGATCGTCGGGATTGATGCTCCCATCCGTTCTTATGGTGAGATGCAAGCCATAAGTATGAATGTAACATTAGTAGCCACGTCCCGTGCAATGTTTGCTAAGTGGTTTTCCAAATAATGGCTACGGTTTCTATTCTTGTAATTTGCATTGGTTGATCCCTTACTTAACTGCTTCACATGATTCAGATTCTAATCTCATATCTATGTTGTAATTCCTTAAAATACGTACTTTTGCATAAATGACCGTATTCTTGTCTTTCATATTATTTAATTGTTTCACATGATTAGTTGAATCTCTATCATGCTAATGTTGATCTATCTTGTTCCATCTCATTTAATTGCCATATTTAAATATAACTTGATATTCACATCTTTTGTAAGTATCTTACATGACTTACCTGTTTTAGTTCATTGTTATGTTCGTTTCGACATTTTGTGGTCGGGAGAACCTTGAGTTACTCCCCCCACATCGACCGTGGCGTTCATGTTTACATGAATGACAGGTATTAGTTGGTGCATCTATGGGGTGAAGACATGTATGAGCTAGCGAGCACTTTGGCCTAGTAGTTGGTTTATTTGAATTGCTTAGATTTACTTTTTACTGTTTTGTCATTCGAGGGATATATTTTCCCTCACCTTGACTATCACGTTTATATAATTTAAACTTTATTTTCGCATTCTTTATTTATGTTTTGGATTTTAATGAACCCGCGCTTTAAATTTTAAAAGTTTCAAAATTTTCCTAACTTCCGCTTGAATTTTATAAGTTATATTTTCCGCTTTATCGCGGGGTGTTACAGTTGGTATCAGAGCCTATGTTTCTCCCGACGCAGACACGTGTATCCCAAATTTAAATTTGGACTTGACCTTGAATAATGAATGAGAGATGGGTAGAAATAAGGACCTAAGTTGGTAGTCTCTTTGTGTATGCTTCGTGATAGGTTCTAACATGTTTGTTGACTGTCAATTATTTTTGTACCCTTGGATCAATGACTGTAAGCTTACCTATGTGAAGATCAAGATTTGGTGCCTATTGCCGGGAACTGAAGATTTGTTCAACCTTTGAAGAATGTTTCTTCTTCCTCGAAGATATACCTCCTTCTTTGTGTACCTTGCCTTATTCTTTACCTCAGAGTGCCTATCCTTTTTCTAAACTCTCTTTCCTTTCCTTGGAAGTTACTTTTCTGCCCTCCCAACTCGTCCTTCGTTCCTTGCTTATCCTCCTTTTACGCCTTTTGATAGTACTCGTTCTTTTGTGGGATGTTAACCTTGGTTGGATAATTTGACTTTTGTGGAGTTTGTTTGTGTTTGACCCTTAATCCTGGTTTTGAGAGGTTGTGATGTTAGAAAGACTTAGGTAGTATGATGAGACATACTTAGTGATTCTTATACCTAGTCCCTTGATAAAGTGGGCATATTTGATTGGTGGATTTTGTGTGTTAAGTGCGAGTTGCCTATGATACTAAGGTTATGGAACTTGACCTTGTTCATACTTGGAAGTTTGAGTTGAGCTCGAGGTTAGCATAGTCGGTATATTTTCGTGAGTGTTGTGATGGTTACATAGGAACCATGTTAGGTGAGAGTTGTTGCTAGTTTTGGAATATCTTTTGGGTATCCACTTTGCGGTAAAGAGGATTAGTAGCCAGAGTTCTTGGGATGTAATTATGAGTTAGGATCGATAGATGTTCAGCTGAGATGAGTTGGATGTTTTGGGTGGTTGTCTCGCGTTTTGGAGGATGTCACCATCTATGCTTTAGGTTTAAAGAGTATAATAAGATCTTCTTAGGATGATAGAATGTGCAAAGAAATTTTAAACTTGGATTTTTGATTGATGGTTTACCATTTTGAGAAACTTATAGTTGACACTAGTTGGATATGAGTATAGCTTTGTTAGGAGCTTTGACCTTGATCTCGTGGAGGTTGTCTGTAGATGTTTGGGGATTTGGAGTGGTGAAATCACACTTATAGTGAAGTACCGTGTTTCATGGAATAGCTTAGGATGAAGTAACATAAGTGTTTTGAGGAAATCCTTGGGGGTGATGTGGTTGTGAATTTTGTTGTAGGAAGTTTTCGGAACCACTTAGGTTGATGTTGTGTTTGAGATTTGAATATCTGGCGTTTCCTTGTTGTCCAATTTCTCTCTTCCTTGACCATAAGCTTTATTGTTCACGCATCTCCTATTCTTTTGTTGTACTTCCCCTTTTGATTCGAGTCTAGAGACTTATAAAAACTCCATCTTTGACATCCTTGTTGATCTGACTTCAATTCTTACCCCTGGGAAGTTCATCAAAGCTCTTTTGTTGGTTAAGTTCGAATCCTCCTAGCGTACTTTATAGTTATGATGTCTAAGTTACTTTTCATTTCATAAGATTTCTAAACATTTCAAGCTAATGTATTTGGTTCGTTGTTAAAAATTTATGTTACAATTACAAAATTTTCCCTACTTGTAAAGATTTGAAAAATGAAAATTTGATTTAATTCTCTAATTGTTCTTTGAGTATAGACTTCTTTATCATATTTTTAATTTCTAAACCCGAGATTTCTTTAAATTTTATCCAATTTCTACTAACTTTGATCTATTCATGATTCTTTGTCAAAGTTTAGTGTTACATTTTCAGGAATTTGACTCCCTTTTGGGTTTAAAAGTGAAACCCTTATTTCTATTTTGGCTTTTGCAAAAGAAAATTTGAGTGGATTATCTTTTCCTTTTGATTTTAGCGTTGATCGGATGTTAGAACTCGTTATTAGAGACGTTTAATAACTTGTTCTACGCTTGTCGGCGAGTTTTTTTTTTTTTTTTAAAATTTGTCTTTAACTTGGAAAGCTAGCGTTCTTGTGTGCACGACAAGATGTAATTTCGTTCCATGAATGAGACTTATACTTTTGAAAACTCTTCATTAATGTTTTTGAAAGTATTTTGATTTTTGGTTTATACAAACGATTTGCTTTTTGACCTTACCTTTGATTTGGAATGTGATGTTCTTGAATGCGCAACGAGAGCACTTCCGTTCCTTTGATGAGAATCTGGTTTTGTCGGAAATTTTTATTTCAAACTTTTGAAAGAATTTTAATTATTACGATAAGTAACCTTTTAATGTGTTGGTTACCAATTTCAAAAGTCCAGTTTTATTTTTATATAACCTTTTACTTCTACTTTCAAGTTTCGAGGACGAAACTTTTTAAAAGATGGGGTGATTGTAACACCCGCGAATTTTCCATTTCGACATTTAAAATTTATTAAACCGTCTGATTACCTTATTTTATATTTTTAAATTAATTAAATTAATTAATTTATTTTAAGCACGTTTTTAATGAAAAGAATATTTTAAAGTTTAATTTATAGGAAAATACGTATTTTTGGTCGGATAATAATAGCGACAGTAATAATAATAATTCTCGTCTAGCTATAGACCGTCACATTTCCACTTGTGAGACTAATCTTTTCTCGACCTATCCTATATCGACAACACACTCACCTACCCTCTTACACTCTACCTTTAAATATCTCTTTTATATATTATTATATATTATTATATAATTCTTTTATTATTATTATTATTATTATTATTATTATTATTATTATTATTATTATTATTATTATTATTATTATTATTATTATTATTATTATTATTATTATTATTATTATTATTATTATTATTATTATTATTATTATTATTATTATTATTATTATTATTATTATTATTATTATTATTATTATTATTATTATTATTATTATTGTTATTATTATTATTATTATTATTATTATTATTATTATTATTATTATTACTATTATTATTATTATTATTATTATTATTATTATTATTATTATTATTATTATTATTATTATTATTATTATTATTATTATTATTATTTGTACTACTTATATTACTGTTGTTATGCGTGTCCCCATCCCCACCTGCTCACTCCTCCCTTCTTTCGTCTTCTTCTTTCGATTTACCAAACAACAGCAGCAGCAAACAACAGAGCCATTGTATTCCATTTCCGTCAACCTTCCAACCCCGATCCCGTCTCCGTCTCTCAACCAAAATTCATAATTTTTGGACCATTCTCTTCCTCTTTCCTTCCTTATTCTTTCAAGGTAAGAAAGTATTGTTTTTGTGGTGATTTCAGTTTGACCCGTCTCATGAAAGTTCTGATTTTTAGCTCTTTTATCTCGTTTTCTTTCCTCTAGTTTAAGAAACTGAAGAACCGGTGAGAAGCTCATACTTTTTAGACGTTTTCTCGGAGTTTTGAAGGGCAAAAAGGTAACGGTGATAGGTTACTCGACAAATTTTCGAAATTTCGTCCCTTAGCTTGATTTTATACCCCTATTTGTCTTAAAGTTTGGTTCTTTATACTTCTCTCATATGTCTTTAATTTCCGTCTTAACCTCGCCTTAAAAGTCGTCTTAAAATGAGTTGGAGTAGACTGTTTTGGATGACATTTCGGAGCCGTGAAAGACGGTTTTTGCGTTAAATTGGATTGTTTCGGGACGGGTAGAAGGGTGTTCTTCTGTCTGTTTCTGGGTCGTCGGGACTGGGACTGTGTGGACTGGTTTATAGGGTAGTTTCGAATAGAGATGGTTCATCTTCGAACTGCTTTAGGCGTGAGCATGTAGCAGTTTAGGGCGTGTGATACTCTGTTTTGGGTTGGCTGTGGATGAGTATTCAAGACTGTTTTGGACAGTCGAAATGACAGGTTGCGTGTGGGGTGTCGTTGGTCGGCATTTGTATATCAGTTTGGGTTATGTTGGATGTGGGTGTATGTGTAAATTGTTAACTTCCGTTTTGTTTACATTTTTGGACTTGTGTGTAAAGTTGCCTCGAATTGGACTGTCCTTGGCTCGTTTTTATGCGAGTGTGTTGGCTGTTTTGGAGCGGTTTTGTGGCTGTGTATGGTCAGTTTGGGGCAGCCATGGAGGGGTGGGTGGTCGTCGTTCTTGTTGGGTCGTGGGTGGTGGCCGTAGGCTGTTGGTGTGGCCATGGCTTGGCTGTTTTTGAGGTGGTCTCGAGTGGGGAGGCTTGGGTACATCATATTCCCATAACCCTTTGTTTCCTTTTGGTGTTGGTATGCCTTAGATAATTAGGCCTAATATGTTTATTCAATTGGGTTAGTTATGTTTCTCAATTGGGCTTGCACATATGTATCTTATGTTACTGGGGCAAACTTACTATGGGTACCCTTGGTGCCAAGTTCGAGTTATTCGAATTATTTAAATTATGTCTCATGCCTTATATGACATAATTTGTTAAATATCGTTCATTCATATATTTTTCTCATATTAATCATAAATGTGGAATTTTTTATTTATTCAAGTCAAAATTTGATGAAATGTCTCATTTACCTATAATATGAGTTTTTAATCCGTTCATTCTCATTTATTTATCGTATCTCAAATATGAGTGAATTATTCTACTTGTTTAGTTAAATTGAGTCATTTATAATTGAATGCTTGTTTTGCTTATTATAAATGGTTCATTTTCGTTTGTTTACATTTTTATCCAAGTGACAAATATTGAAGAAATGGGTTATTTGTTCATGTTTATGAATATAATTTGGCATGAAATGTCTTACTTGGATTACCATCAGCTCATTTCATTAGTAGTCTCTTTCCAAGTCGATTCGTATCGCTTGGTTGAGTCGTGTTCGTTTGATAATGCCTTTATGCTATACCGTATTGCTTGACTTATCTTTACGCCTCTTTCGGACTGTCCTGCCGATTGTGGGTTTAGGTATTATCTTCCGCCTCTTTCGGACTGTCCTGCCGATTGTGGGTTCTCGATTTCCGATTTAGGGTTCGGGTCTTGGATGCGGACTGTCCTGCCGCATGTCGAATCGGGAACCGTGTCTTTGCCCCGAGAGTCCGCCGATTTAGTCTAGGATTGAGTCTTGGGAGTACCATTGTCGTCCTACCAGGGGAATTATATATTTATATATGAGTAGTAAAGGTCTTGCTTGGTTATAGATATTGGTATTTATCTTTCAAGGCAAGAGTTATGCCTTGTGTTGTTTGTCTTGGTCCTATCGGATACTAGGGGTGAGCTATAAGCCCTTTAGTTGCGATATGATCGTCGGGATTGATGCTCCCATCCGTTCTTATGGTGAGATGCAAGCCATAAGTATGAATGTGACATTAGTAGCCACGTCCCGTGCAATGTTTGCTAAGTTGTTTTCCAAATAATGGCTACGGTTTCTATTCTTGTAATTTGCATTGGTTGATCCCTTACTTAACTGCTTCACATGATTCGGATTCTAATCTCATATCTATGTTGTAATTCCTTGAAATACGTACTTTTGCATAAATGACCGTATTCTTGTCTTTCATATTATTTAATTGTCTCACATGATTAGTTGAATCTCTATCATGCTAATGTTGATCTATCTTGTTCCATCTCATTTAATTGACATGTTTAAATATAACTTGATATTCACATCTTTTGTAAGTATCTTACATGACTTACCTGTTTTAGTTCTTTGTTATGTTCGTTTCGACATTTTGTGGCTGGGAGAACCTTGAGTTACTCCCCACTAACTGTGGCGTTCATGTTTACATGAATGACAGGTGAGCTAGCGAGCACTTTGGCCTAGTAGTTGGTTTATTAGGATTGCTTAGATTTACCTTTTACCGTTTTGTCATTCGAGGGATATATTTTCCCTCACCTTGACTATCACGTTTGTATAATTTAAACTTTATTTCCGCATTCTTTATTAATGTTTTGGATTTTAATGAACCCGTGCTTTAAATTTTAAAAGTTTCAAAAATTTCCTAACTTCCGCTTGAATTTTATAAGTTATATTCTCCGCTTTATCGCGGGGTGTTACAGTATCCCCTAGAGCTACACTAAACCTATAGAAGATTTAGTTTACTCGTAGCCAACTCATAATGTAAGCAAGATATTTTTCTTAGAACACGACTACTAACAGTGACTCTAATGACATGTAGCAGCTGCTCAAAAGTTCGTTCAAATCCTGCGAACACACGAGAGTTCCTTTCATCCCACAGATAGTAGCATGTAGCAGCAATACTAGCTCTCATCCAGCCATTCTTCCAATGTCTAGTATGCCTTCTATCAGAGCACCAGAGGAGTTCAATTTGAGCATCTGAGCTCCGTCCAGAGATTTTCAACCATCTCTGAATACCTTCCCATATCTGTTTGGAAAAAGCACAGTTAAAGAATAGACGAGCATGGGTTTCATTGTCCTGCTTGCAGAGAATATAGCGATTAATAATGTGCAATCCTTTCCCTGCAAGGTTATCAAGAGTGGCCAATTTCTGTTGAAGAGCAAGAGAAGTGATAACCTTGTGGCTTGGTATAATAAATTGATGATGCAAAGCTGTAGTCCAGTGAAGCTTAGGGAGACTGTTCCTGAACCATGAATAATCCTGACCAATGCTGAATTTCCCACTAAGAAACCAGGAGCTAATTATTTTAGAACCAGACTTGGCAAGAATTTCATCTCTAATGATAAGAAGACTCCTGAAGCTCCCAGTATAGTGACTTTTACTTTGCAAGGTCCAAATAGAGTCATTGTTGAGATGATAAGCTTGCATCCAGTCATACCAGAGACCACTTTTTTTAACTTCAAGTATCCATATCCACTTTTCCAGTAGGGCTTTGTTCCAGGATAAAAGTTCTTTGATATTCAATCCTCCCTCTTTCCAAGGAGAGTAAATGCTTTTCCAGCTTTTGAAAACCAGTCTCCTCTGACCAGCCTCAAAAGACCAGAAAAAATCCTTGCAGAGTTTATTTAGATTTTTAATGATGTTCTTAGGAAGGAGAGTAGTGGGACACCAAAAGTTGGTGAGACCAAAGATAACAGAATTTATAAGCTGGACTTTCCCAGCATAAGAGAAGAATCTGGTAGCCCAGTGTTGAAGGAAAGATTGAATTTTATTGATCAGCACCCCATAACCCATTCACGATAAGCCTGGCAAGATATAAGGGCGATCCGAGATACCGAAGGAAAGCTACCTTCAGAGAAGCCAGTGTCCTGAAGGATTTGCTGTTTAATAGCATCAGATACTCCACCAAAGTAAATTTCAGTTTTTTCAGTGTTTACATAGAGTCCAGACCAAGCAGAGATGTTCTGAAGGACAGCCAGAACAGCAAAAACAGAGGGGACATCACCCCTAGTGAATATCATCAAGTCATCAGCAAATATAAGATGAGTGAGCCCAAGCTTTGTGCACTTAGGGTGATGGCAAACATTAGGATAAACACAGAGCTTGCTAGGGTATCTGGATAGTACTTCCATAGCAAGAACAAAAATATAGGGAGAGAGAGGGTCCCCTTGCCTAAGCCCACTCTTCCCTTGAAAAAAAACCATGAACAGATCCATTAATTTTTAGGGAGAACCAAGAGCTGGTGATGCATCCCATTATCCAGTTCACAAACACCTCAGGGAATTTTAAAGCTTTTAATATGTCCTGGATAAAAGACCACTGAAGAGAATCAAATGCCTTCCTAATGTCAACTTTAATCAAGCATCTAGGGGTCAGATATTTCCTGCCATAACCTTGTACTAGAGATTGGGACATCATGATGTTTTCATGGATGTTCCTCCCTTTAATGAATGCAGCTTGTTCAGGTCCAATGATTTTAGGATGAATGGCTTGTAGTCGATAAGAGACAACCTTACTAATGACTTTGTAAAAGGTAGTGCAGCAGGATATAGGTCTAAAATCCATGACAGTACTGCTAACCTTTTTCTTCGGAATTAGAGTGATGAGAGTTGCATTGGCCTGCTTACTAAGTCTACCATTTTAAAGTAGGCATGCACAACAGTGCTAAAATCAGGGCCCACCAAATCCCAAGAAGCCTTGAAAAAAGCAGAAGAGAACCCATCAGGGCCAGGGCTCTTATCAGAGCCAATGCTAAACACAGCAGCTCTAATCTCTGCATCAGTCATAGGCTTTGTCAAGAAATCAAAGTCCTCGGCTGGAACACAAGAGCCTTGCTGAATATAATGAATATCAATAGGGTGAGTAGCAAAGAGAGGAGCCTAACAGATGCTGGTAATAATCAATGAAACCCAAGGCAACATTTTCAAGACCTACCCTGTCATGGCCATCCTTATCTCTAATTTGTCCAATAATTTGTTGGTGCTTCCTTTCATGAATCCTGGCAAAGAGGTACTTAGAAGAAGAATCACTATAGGATATATGGTGAACTTTTGCTTTTTGCTGGATGATGCTACCCTCAGCTCTTTTGAGCTTCATATAGGTATCCAGAAGGATCTTTTCTTGAACATAAAGGTCAGGCATGTGAAGATTAGCTTGTATTTGTCTTTGATATTCAAGAAGGGCCTCTTTGCTTTCCCTTACTCTTTGTTGAATTTGAGTAAAACTCTGCTTATGCAAGACTCTCATCTGTGTTCTAACATGCTTAAGCTTGCTGAATAAAGTAAAAGTTTTTGAGCCAAGTACAGGAGTTTGCCAAGCTTTCAAAACATAATCATGGTAATTAGGGTGATCAACCCAGCAGTTGAGTAAACAGAACCGAGGCCCCACATGCTTGTCCTAAAAAACAGTGACAATGCCAGGAGAGTGGTCAGAAATACTATAGGGGAGAAAATGACCAGCAGTAGCTGGGAATTGAGCCATCCATTGAGTGTTAGCTAAAGCTCGATCCAATTTTGACCAGACTAGAGTCTCAATATCTTGATTATTAATCTAGGTCATATCACAACTAGTACTGTTGATATCATCCAGTCCACATTTGAGGAGACAAGAGTTGAAATCTAAAATATCAGTCAGGCAAGGAGGAGTCTAGCTTACCCTCTCAAGAGCATCACGAACAACATTAAAATCACCAAGCACTATCCAACTATTAGCAGTAGAGCTAAGATTAAGTAAATTTGCCCAGAGATCATCTCTGACCCTGGCATTATTGCTAGCATAGACCATGGTCAGATGAAAATTTTGGCAAGTAGCATGATGGGAAACATCACAATGAATGAATTGTGCATGAACGATCAAAGGGGTAATGGTAACAGTGCTGGGCCTCCAGATCAGCCAAATTCGCCCATTTGTATGTGCTGAGTAATTGCAAATGACATTATAAGTATGAAACTTATTTGTTATGATTTTAGACTTTATTCTTCCTTATTCGGTCTCCAAGACTCCCTGAATATCCAATTTGTAGTCCCTAATCGATCCAATATTTCTTTTTGTTTGAGGGGGTCATTTCCTATCCTAATATTCCAGGAACCAATTTTCATTGGTGAATATTAGGATCGGGTCCCTTTTGCCATATCCCTATTAAGCTCTTCCTTAATGTGCAAAATGTTAAGAGCAGCTGCACTGAGCTCAGGATCATGAGCTACAGTGGCTTGTCCAATATCAAGGGCAGATTGGGAATCAGATGCAGAGGCTCTCTTCAAGGCTATTTGAGACTCAAGCATCCTATCCTCCTTCGTGCATCCTGAGTGTAATTCAGTATTCAGAGAGGAGAGAGTCATCACAGATTGGGCCAGCTGCAGCCTAGTCCAAGACATTTCGAGCCTGAGACGGTCAGTGAGGATCTCTTCCTAGGAACAATTTGAATGGACACCTAGCAGAGAAGGTTCAATGGCCAAATTATTATTATTATTATTATTATTATTATTATTATTATTATTATTATTATTATTATTATTATTATTATTATTATTATTATTATTATTATTATTATTATTATTATTATTATTATTATTATTATTATTATTATTATTCTTATTATTGTTATTATTGTTATTATTCTTATTATTATTGTTATTGTTATTATTGTTATTATTATTGTTATTATTATTATTGTTATTATTATTGTTATTATTTTTATTATTTTTATTTTTATTATTTTTATTTTTATTATTTTTATTTTTATTATTATTATTATTATTATTATTATTATTATTATTATTATTATTATTATTATTATTATTATTATTATTATTATTTTTTTTTTTTTTTTTTTTTTTTTTAATTATTATTATGCGCGCAGCTTTCATTAAAATTAAAATAAAAGGTTTACATGAAATTGTTGGGGAGCCGAGAGACAATCTGGGCTCCCACACCCTTAGCAATAGCAAAGCTAAGTCTAGTAAAAATGTAAGCGGCTACCCGAGCCCCCGCATCCTGAGATACCGAGAATTTATGGATCCGCTGAGCAAGGCAATGACCCTCCGAACCCACTCACCCGAGAAGAGAAAGAGAAAGGTAGGAAACCATAACCGCCACCGCGCACAAATCCCCATACTTAGCACACTTTCGCCGAAAGCAAAGACAAGAACAACCCGGCCCGCCCAAAATCGCCAACCCTGGGCCCGAGTCAAAGGTGAAGAACCTGTCAGGTCGACGCACACATCACACCCCATGCCCCAAGAATAAAGCAATAAATCCACAGGACGAAGAGAGCCACCATGCCTATCAACCAAACCGATATCGACCTCCTTCCCCGCAGTAATACCAGATCTATAGCAGATGTCGAAAAGAGTGTCCCGGACAAGGTTATGCCGATGTTTAACGCCCACAAGATACCTAAAGACAAGATAAGAAACAAAGATGGTCCCCAAAAACATCCCCAAAGAAAAAACCCGAGAGCAAGCAGAGAGCCGGATACCGTGAATAACGGAACACCCGACGATACCCCAAAGACACTACGGTAAGTCCTCCCGTTCATAGTCCGCCCCAACCCGAGATAGGAACCGCACGTAACCAATCGAGGAGTGAGAACCTGCCGAGATCGCCATAAAGCAAGCGGGCGTGATGTCAAAGAGAAAACAGACTCGAGGCAAAGAAAGAACCGTCGTGAAATAAATGTCTGCCAATTTCTTCATAAGTTTGGGGGCAGCAATTTCACTAGGGTGACCTAATATATCAGAACCTGTAGTCGCAGTAAACACCTACGTAGCATCATCAAAAGCAGGGCCAGCAGCTACAACACCAGAAGGGCCGAGGAGCTTAGCCTGCAAACCAGCAGACTGCAAGCGGGACGCAATAAAAGCATAAAATAAAACATCTCCCGCCGCATAGACACCAAGTCCACGAAGATGAAAAGGGAATGTAGCAAGGCGCCACTGCCAATCCCCAAAACCCGGCCCTGACGCGGTGACAATACGTTCCAAGCTAGAACGCAGAGCGGCATCAAAAGGAAGATGGACAGACCCAAAAACACTAGGGGAGCAAGTACGAAGGGAGAAGTAGAGCTTAGAAATACCAGTACAAGCTCGAAGAAGAAGCAACTCACATTGCGGGTCCTCAATCCTCGCAACCAAGTCCATTAGCTCAATGGTCTTAGTTACTCTCGTCGCCACAATCTCACTGCTAAAACTAGGACAAGCACTGACAGGTCTTCCCAATACTGTAACACCGCACAATGGCCGAGAAATAGAAGTGGGGAAAACCCCAGGAAGCCGGCTCCGTGGGTCCTCAACAGGCCAAAATACCTCCGTCTTGGAAACATTTAGGTGTAAACCAAAACGAGGCCCATCCAACCTAATCAAGTCCAAAACCTTCCCCACCTCCAAAGTATCACCCACAATGGTGCCATCATCTAAGTACCAAGCCTGCAAAGTGAGGTCAAAAGTGTCCCGGATCTTGCAAACCAAGGGATGCAAAACCAACGCAAAAAGCAAAGGCCCCAACGGATCACCCTGCTGAACACCCTGCAAAGTGGTGCCATCATCATTATTATTATTATTATTGTTGTTGTTGTTGTTGTTGTTATTGTTATTATTATTGTTATTATTATTGTTATTATTGTTGTTATTATTGTTATTATTATTATTATTATTATTATTATTATTATTATTATTATTATTATTATTATTATTATTATTATTATTATTATTATTATTATTATTATTATTATTATTATTATTATTATTATTATTATTATTATTATTATTATTATTATTATTATTATTATTATTATTATTATTATTATTATTATTATTATTATTATTATTATTATTATTATTATTATTATTATTATTATTATTATTATTATTATTATTATTATTATTATTATTATTATTATTATTATTATTATTATTATTATTATTATTTGTAGATACCCGTATCCGTCGATATTGGAATTTATAGAGAACCCGACAAACACCCGATGATGATAGGACACATGTATTTATTTAGTTGTCATTGTCATTATTTGGGTTCGTTTTACGATGTAGAATGAGCGTTGTCGACGGAGTATTTTAATTTAAATGATATTTAAATTAAAGCTTTTTTAAGGTGAATTCATTTTATTAATTTAAATGATATTTAAATTAAAGTTTTTTTTAGAATTTATTTTCTCAAGTTTATTTTATTGAAAATAAAATAAATATTTGATTTGAAAAATCATTTTATGAGTATATTTGATTTGAAAAGTCATTTATTTTAATAAGTTAATCGATTTGAAAAATCGATTTAAAAATCGAAAACTTGTTTTAAACATGCGTTTTGGAGCTCGATTACAGCTCGGTTTTTGAGCCCGTTTTCTTTACGAGTTGGCACGAATATCGAGTACACTAACCAACCTAAGCCTCTACCCATCCAACCCAGCTCGACCCCCCTTAACCACGGCCCAAATCCCATCCCAAACACCCCCCAAACAGCCCGCATACACAAAGCAGCCCCCCTGTTTCGCAGCTCAAACCCGAGCCCAAAACCCGCTCCAAATACCACCAAAACCCATGCCCATTAACCCTAACCCATACCCTAGTATCCTACCCATATTACCTTAGCTTAACCCCCCAAGAAAACCCCTCACAAAGCCTCTCAAACCCTCACAAAAGCTGCTGGACAGCAGCTATGTGCAAACAGGCCCGACTGCCTCTCCCCCCCTTTTACCCTACTTTATCTCCTTATAAATACCCTCCCTTCACCATACATTCATTCCTCTAAGTTCTCCATACATACAACCGTCACTTACAAGCTTTAAACTCCAGAAACAAACCCTAATTGCCTCTCAAAAACCCTTCACAAAACCGACTTGCAAACTGGAACAGTTTGTGTGTCCTCTTCGAAATACAATTCGTTCCTCCTTCAAACATCCATTAAAATTCGAGTTTCTTGTTCCTAATTAACCATACAACATCCATCTACACATTAGACAAAGATTTACGAGCCAAATTGCCCTTGAGAGTACACGAATTCCCTCGAAAAACAGAGTGTTATACACTGTTTTCTGCGCTTTTCCTGTCTGTCCAGTTCTGTTTGTGCTCGTTTTTCGTGCCCAATAACTCAAAAGGAGCAGGGGTTGCTTTAAGATCTCTGTTCTCCTCTCTTTCTAGTTTTCAAAACATCTTTTAAATCGAATTTTCACCGTGAAACGAGAGAGAAATCGCTGTTTGAAAGTTGCTGTCCAGATTTGCCAAAAACGTGTTGTTTGCTTTGTTTCTTCGTCGACGACGGCCTCTCGAGATAAAATCTACCATCGATTACGACCCAAGACGGTGTCAACGATACATGTAGGTTGAGGGTGCATCAAATCCTCCTCTTTCTCCCTTTTATTTCGGTTTTTTTGTTGGTTTTTTTATAGTTTGTTTTTATTTGTTTATCGTTTTTGTTTATCGATTGTTATAATTAACTACGAAACTAGTTTAGTCCGAGTATGAGTTAAAGTACCACCATGAACACCCGCGTTGACTTGATATGGGAAAGAAACCGCTACATCAGTCGGTCGTACACCCCCGTCTCATTTACATATCCTCGTGTTCAAGGTAGGGCATTAATAAAACGAATTCTGACTTCGCTCTTCGCTTTTGACCCCTCTCTTCTCTCGTGTGATTCGACCTACCCCTGGACCATTTACATGTTAGTATGACCTCTGATTGTTAACATATAACTCGTTTAGATGATATTAGATCAGTTTAATAACTTAATTAGACACTTTAGGGTACATCGACATAGCTTTTAAAATCAACTAACAATTCTGTAACTTAATTGAATGCATCTCTCTCTCTTTCACCTAATTTCTCGCTAGTATAAGAGTGCGTGATTAGCACCTTCTTATTAACACTCGATAAGTTAAATTAATTAGCAAACTTGACCTAATTGGACCCCTTTAGGCCGTGTAGAATGCGCGTTTGCAAGGTATCTTTTCAAATCGATCAACGTCGTTTCTAACTTGTTTTCTAGCCCGCTTTCGAACTTGTTTCGCAATCAATCGATCTAACTAATGAACCCGACCTAGGACTTAGGGTTGGACGTGGCTTTAGGCCGTGAGGCTTGGCCGTGTCCTTTGGTTTTTTTCTTGTTTCGTTTGTTTTGCAACGTTCGTTCTTTATTTGTTTTGTCGCTTGTAATTTATCGTTTGTTATCGAGTTGTAATTTTCGAGTTAGCTTTCTTTTATCGAGTCAAAACCTCTTTCAAAACCTTAGTCTTGTTTGGTTAGATGGTTGTGCCCCAATGCATGTAGGAGCGTAGTAAATCGCATGTTGTTTAAAGCAACATGGCCCGATTTATGCTAATGCATGCTTTGGTGTGTGACCCAATGTCTAATTCGATAAGATTAAGTGAAAGCACACATTACGAGGAGTGACCCAAGGCCGTGAGTCATGTAAGCCGTGGGCCACCCCTTGTGCACGTTTCTCTAGGTCGAATGGCCGTTTAATGTGTCATGTACGGTGTTGTATATAGCGATTGTATTTAGATCGAGTTGTATCTTTAATTCCTCGTTGTGTCGGCATGAAATGCCTGGGTTGTAATAGGGTAGATCCCAACGGCTCTCCCATTCCCATCAAGCCTTGTTTGCTTTGTTTTGTATGTTGTTAGATCAATCAACCCACATGCTAAATTACAACTTTGACAAAGTTAGTTTAGTTGCATCTAAATCGACATAGAAACCTCACATGTTAGGGTTTTAAAATGATGTTTTCATATCATATATCGTAGTAGCTATGACCTTGTTTGAAATCCGATATTTGACTTAGTAGAGGCCGTTATCGACGGGCGGGGTTAGGTGTCCTTATGGGCTTCCTAACACGTACCCTCACCCCTTACTCAAGATCTATGGTTTGTGGATCCGTCTAAATACCATTGGATTACGAGAGTCATTCAAATCGAGTGATATAGGGTACAAGTCTTTATCTTTAATCACTCGTAGTCGATTGGCTTTATGCTTTTCGATGAAAGGTGTAAAGTTGACTTGAACGGTTCCAAGTTCCCAAAAAACTTGGTGGCGACTCTAATTTGTCTTAATTCGATTCGAAAGAACCTCGAGTCGATTATGCCTAGTGTGGATCCCGCGGACGCAGATTCGAGGACCTTGTCCCGATTTGGCGACTACTGGGGAAAAGAGGACTAGTTACACTTTGTTTCTAGAGTCTTTTCCTCCGAGGTGAAACTTGAAAATAAAGTATTGGAAAGTAAAACATTACTCATAGTGCTACGATTCATGCATAAACCCTTAAGGATTTTCCCGGGCCGTCCCAGCGTTTCTTTGTGATGCGTGGGGGGCAACGTCCCACTATGCTAGGAAGCTGCACATTGCTCGCTTCCACTTCACCTCGCGTGGTTTTTGATGGTGGGGACGCTCTTCTAGGTACTTTACCTTAAGGCCCTTGCTCTATAAGACCGCAAAAGGATGGAGGGCATAGACCTTCTTGTAGAAGACTTGCCGAGACTTAGAGATGTCTAGGAGCATACATCCTTATAACATGAGAATGACAATGTGCAAGTTGTTTTCCCGAGTCTTTTCAAAATTTTCCATGTCCATTTCAAAACCGAACTTTTGAACAACTTACTTTCAAAATTAGCATGGTTTTAAAAACGCGGAATGCTGCCCAAATAGGACTAGATTTTTCGGCCCAAAATGAGCTTTTATAGCCGGCATGCTGCCCATTTCAAAACTCACTTTCAAATCAATCCTTCGTTTTTCAAAATCAATCCAAAATGCCTCTCGAACCTCAACCAAGCATGAAATGCGTCAAGTCATGTCCGGGTCATGGCCGTGTTAGGCCGGGTGTGTTTCGTTCTAAGAGTCTAGAACACGACCTTGTTGGGTCACCCAAGCTCACCTCTTGGGCCTTGAGTCATGTTCGTCGACCATTTGGTCTAGGATAGTCCAGAGAAACGCCCAAGCTAGGCCATTTAGGGCGTTTCACCCGAACCTATGGGCTATGTTGGTCCAATCACGGGTTTAGTCACACCGAGTCCGGTTTAGAATCGTGCTATGACAGTTTGAGTCATGTCGTTTTGCCGAGTCTAAAATGAATCAAGGTCTAAATCCAACCGTGAGTCGAACCCTTGGTTAGTCAGTCTCGAGTCGAGTCTTTGCTTGAGTCAAGTTGGTGTCGTGTCCTTAAGTGTGCAGGGGCTCTTACATTCGAATATTGACTTAGTTCGGGGTTTTCTTGTAGAAAGGCCGCCAAAAACCCGACGTCAAGCAATGGAAGATGCTGTTAACAAACTCACTGAGGCCGTGAACCTCATGATGGCCAGAATGGATGTGATCGAATCCAAGATGGGTGAAGATTCCTCTTCATCTACCCCACCTCTGACTGATCTGGAGAAACGGTTCAAGTTCATTGAAAACCGTCTGAAACTCTCCCAGGGGAAGAACATCCACTACGAAAATGCTAGGGCCTATGCCCCAGTTCAGGATAAGTTGCCCACAAACATGGTACTGACTGATATCCCAAAGTTTAAGGGCACAAAAGATCCAGTCCACCATGTCAAGGCCTATAAGGGGTACTTGGCTCTGAAGGGAGTACCCGCCGACATGCTCTCGAAATTTTCGCTCAATCTCCGGATGAACACCGAAGGCGTGGTTCTACAATCTTGACCTTAAGAACTTCCCCACTTTCGAAGATATTACGGTGGAGTTCTGCAAGCACTATGCTGATAATGTCGAGATTCAAACCAACATAAGAACATTGGAGGTGCTGACACAGAAAGACAAGGAAGGCTTTACTGAATTCCTTGCAAGATGGCGCGCGGAAAGCGTGAAGTTAGCCAAGAAGCCTGACGAAGTTGAAATGATAGATAAGTTCGTAAAGAATCTACGACCCATTTACCGCAATGCTCTGAAATACCAGAATTTTGGCTCTTTCAAAGAATTGATAAGAATCGGGATAAAGGTAGAAGATGATGTCATAAGGGCAGAGGCTGAAAAGCCGAAAGGGTACCAAGGGGCCTCATCGTCTAAGGGCAAGGCCCCAGCAACGGCCCATATTGATGAAACTGTCAATCTCTTAGAAGGGCAATCGAAGAAGCCGCAGCGCCAAGCACCTAGGGCATTCACCGATATCGGATGCACTTATACATATGCTCTCCAAAGGCTCATAGCCCAAGGAAAGCTGAAGCCTATTGGTCCAACTCCGGACCCTCCTGCTGATCAACAAGGTAAATGGTATAAACCAAATGCCTCATCGTGCCTTTCATCAAGGGAAAGGCCATGATACTGAAAGGTGCTATCGACTGAAGCACGAAATCCAAGACATGATTGAGAACGGAACGCTCCCAATCCCAGCCATTAAACCCAATAACATCACCAATCCATTTGGCGATCACGCCAACTTTGTTTCTGTCGAAGACAATGTTGATTATTCCCATCTTATCCGCCCATGTCTCTTGAAAGAGGTGTTTATCGGGAAAATGATTGTGGATTGCTTTGCATTCTTGCCAAACCCGAAGAATGAAATTCAAGTCGGGAGTCTTGCTCTAGAATGTACTCCTCTCATTAACGAAGTTAATAAAAGACAATTCGATTCACCAACCTCCATCACTAGCGTAGATCCTCAGAGGACTACCTCAGGATGGAGGCAAACCATCACAGGGATCAAGGACAAGAGCCGAGCATCTAAGTTGACAACTAAACAAGGGAAAGCTCAAAACTAGATTTGAAAATTATGAGTCGGGATCTGTTTTCTTATCTTAGTCGAGTCGAGTCTAGGACTTTCTTTTCTTGAAGTTGAGTCGTTTGTTCCGCGATGACCTAGGGTGTGTCCTAGGACTCGTTCTTTCGAGTCTGTTAAGCTTTTGCCATTCCAATAAAAGGTTGCAGTTTCGTTTCCCAATATGTCTTGTTTTCAATCCTCAATCATTCCGGAAATATGATAAAATGCACAACACACTCAAAGGCATCCCTGGGGTAGAAATATGTCCCGTTTCAAAACGTAAGGTACAATAGGATTCCGTGTTCGATTCCTTTACCTATTCCATGTCTAGTGGTAGAAAACCTCTATCAAAACCAATGCTTAACACAAGCCCTTAGATGATTCTATGATGAACCCGGACTAGCTCCTGGTTTCCCTATCGATGATGGAAGGCAAGCCCATCCCCGCAAAATCATCCCCTCTCGAAGAGAGAAGAAACCAACCCGTTCTAACAAAGAATTGTTAGTTCTGACCCAAAATAGTTGACGAAGCCATGTTTTCAAGGTGTATCCATTTGTGACTAAGGGAATGAATAGAAGACCATTTTCAAGAAGAGAAAAAAAAAAGATGAAAAAGAATGAAAAGATGAAAAAAAAAAGGACGAAAAAAAAAAAAGCAAAAGAAAAAAAATGAAAAAAATGAAAAAAGAAAAGTGATGAAAGAAAAAGAAAAAGAAAAAAAGATGTTGAAGTTATTGCAGAATGCTTTTGGTTGGATGTCGAAGTTACGGAAGCCATAAGTCAAGTCAAGTACCCATAGTTGAAGTTCAATGGGCAAAGCCCAAAAGCGTAAGTAGTAACCTCTTTACCCTCTAAGTCCTTCTTGAGACAGTTACAAGGGATAGTCGGGAATTTTGAGAATCATTCCGCTTGTGCCGTTACACCCAGCCTTTAGGGTCCAGACATGGAAATTTGAACCAACATCGTTTTCCTACCCATTTGCACTCGTGGTTCATCAAACCCGAGACAACCATTCCAACCACATCAGCAGCCATAACCCTTGGCCTTAGCACCACAAAACAAACCTTCAGAATGATGGTTAACCATTCCAACTTGTTATTACCAAGCTCCACATCCCAAAAGATCCTAGCCTTTTACACCTAACCCTAGACACGGGATTTAACGGTACCTTACAGGCTAGAATGGGATACGACATGATACCTTAGGTGAAACCTTTGAGTGTGTACACACAATCAAAATGCCAATTTAATGCACCTCGATCGAACTACGTCGAATTTGATTTCGCTCCACACGAATACGTAGGCAGTCCTTTAGAATAAGGGATTCAATCCACTCATCAACCAAGTTGTCATCTTGTCGGTTTCTTACGGGTCTTAACCAAGTCCAAATGAAGCCACCTTTGTTTGAGTTGGTCTTAGTACTCGATATAAGCTAAGATAAGGATAGAGGTTCGGATGAATAGTATCGAGTCTCAGAATGAGCTTTATCTAATGGTTCAGGCAAAGATGCTGAGTCACATAGATGTGGGTTTGTGTTGGGAACAGAAAATATGAAAAACCCGCTGAAAAGAAAGAAGGCGTGGACAAAAAATAGTAAAAGCCCGCTGAAAAGAAAGAAGGCGGTGGCAAGAAATGATGAAACTCGCTGAAAAGAAAGGAGGCGAGGAGAAGAGTGACAGAATGTTCCCGACAAAAGTCATGTGTGTTGTCTAAGTGTTCTCATAAAATCAGTCTGTGTTTAGTGTCTGGGCGACGCCAACGTTGTTGCTCTGTGAGTTTAATCCTCCTTGTCAATGCCAAGTGATCTTGATTCCCATGTGCCCTCGGGAGCACGCCCATGCCTTACGATGTCTATGTCCCAAGTCCGACGACCTTGAGATTCCCATTTGCCATCTTTTGGCGCCGGAACGGCCAATTTACATTTCTACCCCCAACAAGTCAATATTTGAATTAAAACCCGTGCACACTTACGGTTTTATTTTCTTTTTTTTGTTTTACGGTAGCGGGCTACGCCCACGTTATTTACGGGTCATACAGAGTGTCTGAGTCGTATTTCGTGCTCACCCATTAAGGTTCGATTTCAAAAATTTCAAAATGCCGAAAATTTCAAAATTTCAAAATTTCAAAAACTTCTTTTGCGAATTATGGACAGATGGTTCAAATCTCAAAGTTCAAAATCAAATTTTGGGTGGACGACCCAACATCCAAATGATTCGTTTCAAATTCAAATTTCGGGTCGATGACCCAACATCAAAGTTATGTCAAATTCAAAATTTGGGTCGATGGCCCAATTATTCAAAATTTTCAACATGTTCAGGTTTCGGGTCGATGACCCAGTCTTTCAAATTCAATTTCAGGTCGACGACCCAGCATTCCAACACTTCAACTTCAGACCTCGGGTCGATGGCCCAACATTCTAAGTGAGGACAAATTCAAAATTCGGGTCGATGACCCAATCATTCAAAATTTTCAAATTCAATTTTCGGGTTGATGACCCAGTATTTCAAATGATCCAATTTTAAGATCGATGATCCAGATGTGCTTATGTGATGATGATTGCTAGTACATTTTCTATGTTTCAAATATAGCAGGATATGCTTCAACTGGGGGCTCTAAAGTCTTCGACTTTAGAGCCATTGCAAACTGGGGGCTCTGAAGCCGTGGGCTTCAGAGACCATTATCAGATGTAAAGGATGACATCCACCAAGAATTCAATTCGATACAAGAGTATGAAATGGAAGAATTCCGTAGCTGAAAGCAAATGATGAAAGCGGCGGCAACCTCCTTGGAAAGTACCGTCCCATTCGGACAAGCGCCAGCAGATGATAAATTTTGGGCAAATGTCAGCAGATGATGAATTTTGGACATACGCCAGCAGATGATAAACTTCGGGCATATGTCAGCAGTTGTCGAACTACGACGCGGGTTTGATTCCGTCAGAAACGGATACGTAGACGCCTAAGGATAAGGCTCAATCCACTATATATGCAATTTATGGGTCCATGACCAACGGTGACAACTTGACACAACAGAAGCAAGAGTCAATCCCCAACGAAGTTTCAGGTATGATCTCTTCTTATGGCTGGCGAGCTTATATACGCAAGTCTAATGGACTATAAACGACCCAGAATCCTCGGTCGAGAGGGACTGGGGTATACTTTGACTTTCGCCTTGTCCAAACCTCAGTCAAAGTGGGGGCTCTGTAGATACCCGTATCCGTCGATATTGGAATTTATAGAGAACCCGACAAACACCCGATGATGATAGGACACATGTATTTATTTAGTTGTCATTGTCATTATTTGGGTTCGTTTTACGATGTAGAATGAGCGTTGTCGACGGAGTATTTTAATTTAAATGATATTTAAATTAAAGCTTTTTTAAGGTGAATTCATTTTATTAATTTAAATGATATTTAAATTAAAGTTTTTTTAGAATTTATTTTCTCAAGTTTATTTTATTGAAAATAAAATAAATATTTGATTTGAAAAATCATTTTATGAGTATATTTGATTTGAAAAGTCATTTATTTTAATAAATTAATCGATTTGAAAAATCGATTTAAAAATCGAAAACTTGTTTTAAACATGCGTTTTGGAGCTCGATTACAGCTCGGTTTTTGAGCCCGTTTTCTTTACGAGTTGGCACGAATATCGAGTACACTAACCAACCTAAGCCTCTACCCATCCAACCCAGCTCGACCCCCCTTAACCACGGCCCAAATCCCATCCCAAACACCCCCCAAACAGCCCGCATACACAAAGCAGCCCCCCTGTTTCGCAGCTCAAACCCGAGCCCAAAACCCGCTCCAAATACCACCAAAACCCGTGCCCATTAACCGTAACCCATACCCTAGTATCCAACCCATATTACCTTAGCTTAACCCCCAAGAAAACCCCTCACAAAGCCTCTTAAACCCTCACAAAAGCTGCTGGACAGCAGCTATGTGCAAACAGGCCCGACTGCCGCTCCCCCCCTTTTACCCTACTTTAACTCCTTATAAATACCCTCCCTTCACCATACATTCATTCCTCTAAGTTATCCATACATACAACCGTCACTTACAAGCTTTAAACTCCAGAAACAAACCCTAATTGCCTCTCAAAAACCCTTCACAAAACCGACTTGCAAACTGGAACAGTTTGTGTGTCCTCTTCGAAATACAATTCGTTCCTCCTTCAAACATCCATTAAAATTCGAGTTTCTTGTTCCTAATTAACCATACAACATCCATCTACATATTAGACAAAGATTTACGAGCCAAATTGCCCTTGAGAGTACACGAATTCCCTCGAAAAACAGAGTGTTATACACTCTGTTTTCGCGGCTTTTCCTGTCTGTCCAGTTCTGTTTGTGCTCGTTTTTCGTGCCCAATAACTCAAAACGAGCAGGGTTTGCTTTAATATCTCTGTTCTCCTCTCTTTCTAGTTTTCAAAACATCTTTTAAATCGAATTTTCACCGTGAAACGAGAGAGAAATCGCTGTTTGAAAGTTGCTGTCCAGATTTGCCAAAAACGTGTTGTTTGCTTTGTTTCTTCGTCGACGACGGCCTCTCGAGATAAAATCTACCATCGATTACGACCCAAGACGGTGTCAACGATACATGTAGGTTGAGGGTGCATCAAATCCTCCTCTTTCTCCCTTTTATTTCGGTTTTTTTTGTTGGTTTTTTTATAGTTTGTTTTTATTTGTTTATCGTTTTTGTTTATCGATTGTTATAATTAACTACGAAACTAGTTTAGTCCGAGTATGAGTTAAAGTACCACCATGAACACCCGCGTTGACTTGAGATGGGAAAGAAACCGCTACATCAGTCGGTCGTACACCCCCGTCTCATTTACATATCCTCGTGTTCAAGGTAGGGCATTAATAAAACGAATTCTGACTTCGCTCTTCGCTTTTGACCCCTCTCTTCTCTCGTGTGATTCGACCTACCCCTGGACCATTTACATGTTAGTATGACCTCTGATTGTTAACATATAACTCGTTTAGATGATATTAGATCAGTTTAATAACTTAATTAGACACTTTAGGGTACATCGACATAGCTTTTAAAATCAACTAACAATTCTGTAACTTAATTGAATGCATCTCTCTCCCTTTCACCTAATTTCTCGCTAGTATAAGAGTGCGTGATTAGCACCTTCTTATTAACACTCGATGAGTTAAATTAATTAGCAAACTTGACCTAATTGGACCCCTTTAGGCCGTGTAGAATGCGCGTTTGCAAGGTATCTTTTCAAATCGATCAACGTCGTTTCTAACTTGTTTTCTAGCCCGCTTTCGAACTTGTTTCGCAATCAATCGATCTAACTAATGAACCCGACCTAGGACTTAGGGTTGGACGTGGCTTTAGGCCGTGAGGCTTGGCCGTGTCCTTTGGTTTTTTTCTTGTTTCGTTTGTTTTGCAACGCTCGTTCTTTATTTGTTTTGTCGCTTGTAATTTATCGTTTGTTATCGAGTTGTAATTTTCGAGTTAGCTTTCTTTTATCGAGTCAAAACCTCTTTCAAAACCTTAGTCTTGTTTGGTTAGATGGTTGTGCCCCAATGCATGTAGGAGCGTAGTAAATCGCATGTTGTTTAAAGCAACATGGCCCGATTTATGCTAATGCATGCTTTGGTGTGTGACCCAATGTCTAATTCGATAAGATTAAGTGAAAGCACACATTACGAGGAGTGACCCAAGGCCGTGAGTCATGTAAGCCGTGGGCCACCCCTTGTGCACGTTTCTCTAGGTCGAATGGCCGTTTAATGTGTCATGTACGGTGTTGTATATAGCGATTGTATTTAGATCGAGTTGTATCTTTAATTCCTCGTTGTGTCGGCATGAAATGCCTGGGTTGTAATAGGGTAGATCCCAACGGCTCCCCCATTCCCATCAAGCCTTGTTTGCTTTGTTTTGTATGTTGTTAGATCAATCAACCCACATGCTAAATTACAACTTTGACAAAGTTAGTTTAGTTGCATCTAAATCGACATAGAAACCTCACATGTTAGGGTTTTAAAATGATGTTTGCATATCATATATCGTAGTAGCTATGACCTTGTTTGAAATCCGATATTTGACTTAGTAGAGGCCGTTATCGACGGGCGGGGTTAGGTGTCCTTATGGGCTTCCTAACACGTACCCTCACCCCTTACTCAAGATCTATGGTTTGTGGATCCGTCTAAATACCATTGGATTACGAGAGTCATTCAAATCGAGTGATATAGGGTACAAGTCTTTATCTTTAATCACTCGTAGTCGATTGGCTTTATGCTTTTCGATGAAAGGTGTAAAGTTGACTTGAACGGTTTCAAGTTCCCAAAAAACTTGGTGGCGACTCTAATTTGTCTTAATTCGATTCGAAAGAACCTCGAGTCGATTATGCCTAGTGTGGATCCCGCGGACGCAGTTCCCGAGGGCCTTGTCCACATTATTATTATTATTATTATTATTATTATTATTATTATTATTATTATTATTATTATTATTATTATTATTATTATTATTATTATTATTATTATTATTATTATTATTATTATTAATTTGTTATTATTATTATTATTATTATTATTATTATTATTAATAATTTATTATTATTATTATTATTATTATTATTATTATTATTATTATTATTATTATTATTATTATTATTATTATTATTATTATTATTATTATTATTATTATTATTATTATTATTATTATTATTATTATTATTATTATTATTATTATTATTATTATTATTATTATTATTATTATTATTATTATTATTATTAATAGACCACACTATTTATTTTCTAAAGACCATACCTTAGTTTACCTTAGATTATTCTACCCATGAGATTAGAATAATTAGTCTCTCATTTATTGTAACAAAAACTCAAATATTTCTCCCTTTAATTTTCCTTCAATAAAGTTGTAATGTTTCTTCATCATTAATTTAATTTCTCTCTAGTTTATTGAAGATTTACAATTCTCATTAGTTTACATATAGATTAGTGGGTTGTAATTAGAAGACAAGAAGAGATTTATCTTCCTTATTTCAACCAAAATTTCCATATTTAATTAAAATTGGTATAATCCTTCTGTTAATTTCATTTCCTTTCATTTGTTCACATGTTTATTATTTGCTTAATCGCTTATCTTTATATTATGCTTCCTCTTGTTATTTACTTGTTGAATTGTTCATCTTTTGCTTCCATTTTCATAATCATGTTTGAGTAGTGTATTGCTAAGGTGGAGGGAAATCTTGTGTAGTTAATATGGGTAGATTATTGGCTTGAAAAAACAAGTAATTCATGGGTAATTTCTCTTCTAATTGTCATGCATACAAAGTGTTTGTGGAAATGTCTCAATGAGAATTCGGGTCAATTTCACTATCCTATAACATGTTGGGTGAAAGCTTGACTTGTAACTAGATATCACATGATGTGATATAGAATAAAGGAACACGATCTAGATACACGGATCGTGATCTGAAAATATTCAGCGGAATCGATGTTTTTGTATTTTATATTTATGAAATGAACGAAATATGAAAGATATGGAATGAATTGTTCTCCTTCCTCGCAAGAAACTCGAAACAACACACAACTAGGGTAGCGGTCTCGCTCTAAACCTCGCAAGGTTATAGATTAATATGTTATAACTTCGGCCTCGCAAGGGTGAACTGCATACTAACCTCGCAAGATAAATTAGGGCTGTTCGCAAACAAAAAATTAATTTTATTACTGTCAAACTCAAAGTTCAACGTGTATATCTCCCTTAGGGTTTACAATATATCCCTATTTATGCTAATTCCATCCTAAACTAGCTTACATAATAAGAAATTTCCTAATTTCCTAAACTAACTAGGAAATTTATTTAATTAAGAATACAACCAGAAATTAAACTAATAGTAATCTAACTAGAATTAGGATATAAGCTAATCTTTCCTAATCTGATTCGAGATAAAATAAGTTAAACTAATTTCATACGGTTTAGGAAACCGTGTCTCCACAGCTCGGACTTGGAATTCGTGTTACTTGCACGCCAATTAATCCAGCTCCCTTGCTTGCTCACCAAGAAACCCATGGTTCTTGCGTGTCCGAGTATGCACCTGCATCACACTCCCTTTTTTCAAAAAGAATCGCCCCGATTCTTGGACCATCAGCCTCCCGGATCAAATATAAACCATCCCATCTTAATCATGATAGTAGTGATTCTTATGCAGCTTATAGACCCCTCTCTTTTGTTCTTAAATCTAGTCCCCTTGCACCATCGGTTTTTGTGTGTTCTTCTTTTGTAGCTTTTAAGCAATCTTTGCATGTGCCTTCCACCCCACCTCCCTCCTTGCACAAAACCGAAAAAAATTGAAATAGGTGCTAGTAAAACCACCATGAGCAGCTCCCACATGAACTGAATTCAACAACAAACAGTATTGACAAACCCCACCATAGAGTTTCTTAACAATTGATACTTCGAGTGGTGATTGATTCTTTTTGTTAAACTGAAAATACGAAAAATTACCAACATGCAGCATTACCTTACCGAATACCAGATGATGCCTGTCGTTGTATGCACCAAAAATAATATTTATAGTCCAAACTACTACTATAGCTAGTGGCAGTCAGGGTCGAACCACAAGGAGGCGATGCAATTAAAAATTGTCTAATTTTAGTCTTAAAGTAACAGTGTGAGGGGGATTTGATTTGAGTTGGTCTATACTAAGGCAATAAATGAAAATTAAACTAAGCTAGTAGATTAAATCAAATATTAAAAGGGTGCTAAGATGGTCGGTTCACTATAGTTTCGGTGGCAGTATACTAGGTAGGTCTAAACCAAACATGTGAGACGGGAAAATAAGAAGTCCTCTCGTTCCATTCTTAACAGGTAGCATCTTTTGATCTCGCTACAGGTCCTTATTATCACTAATGCTAACTTTTGTCCTGAAAAGTGATTTAAAAAGTCTAAATTAACTCATCTTTCGATCTCATTAATCTAGTCGTCTTAATTAGGTAGGCTATCTCCCTTCCCTATCTTTCGATCTTTATTGGGTCGGTCAATTCCTAAACATTCAACTAGTCGCGTGCACTCGATTCGTCAAATATAGCAATTAAATTAATTAAAACGAAACAAAACTCACGTGGCCAGTCGATTGACCAGGGAACCCAGTTGATCGACCGTGGCGCGATTCCAGATCTACTATTCTACGCCTCCTACTTCTACAGATTCCCTACATCCTAGTACAGGGTATTTAGCTACTCATGCTGGAAATAATAACAACAATAAAATTGACTAATAAAACAAACGAATTCATGATTAAAATAGCTAAATAATTGATTAACATAAAACAATAATTGGCTTTAGCAAAACTATTCTAGCAATTTCTAAACTATGAACGAACAAAATAACGAAACTGAACTAAAGAACAGAAGAATACCGAATGGAAGTAAGGAGAATTGGAAAGCACGAACGAAAGTAAATTGTATTCGAACAAATATACCCTAATGCTAAACTCAATATAGAACCCTAATAAATTTGATGATAATCTGAAAACTGAATGAAAACTTCATAATGTCAAGTTACGTTATATAGGAATATAACGTAACACTTATTCCTAAACCTAATATACAATGGGCTTTGGAATTCTCGTTCTATTTCTTTAATTTGCGCGTCAGCTCGTGTGATGGTCGATCGACCATGCAAGGCAGTCGATCGACTGGTCTGCACTGAACAGTAGCTTTTGTAAGTCGTGCTCTGGTCGATCGACCATAGGAGGCAGTCGATCGACTGAAGTAGCTGGTACTTGGCTCCTAATTCTCGTGAATTCATCTTTCGGGCCTCGATATGCGCACCAAGTTCATTTCTCGAGTAAATACTTCATGTCAAATGCAATGCAAGGTACTCGGGGACGGATTTAGCTTGATTTCCGCTGGATTCTTCACATTTCTGCAATAATGTACAAAAACACGAAAGTAGACGGAAATGGGGAGAATAGTAGCATAAACTACATAAATGAGCTCTGAAATGCGTGTAAAATGGGGTGTAAAACATCATATTTAGGACACGCATCAAACTTCCCCAAACCAAACCCTTGCTTGTCCCCAAGCAAGAACTAGACTCGATTCTAAAACTTAATTGGCACGAGTTAAATCTCAGAGCGAAATGCAAACTGAATAGCCTAAACCAATTTAATGCAACAACTAACAATCAATTATAAATATGAATCATGCAAACGAGTTATGTAGTCGTTAAAAATTGCTGAACTGTCAACCGTAGAGACTTATCAAATCGGGCTCTCACGGGTCGCTCATATCACTCATTAAATACAAGTGAGTATATGTAAAGATAGAAAGAAGTCAATGTAATGACGCTCACCTAACTACGACCTATAAGAACATGCCTGCAATCTAATATGAAAATAATCTCTACAACCGTACATATGCATTCCAACCAATCAAATGACCATGACACATGCCGAGGTAAATATGGATATGTGAGGTATGGGTAAGAAGGGCTAAAATAAATTTGGATAAAAACAGAGTTAAAAGCCAAGCTAGTAACTAAGGGAACCAAATTATAACAACATCCAACTTCTTGCTCAAAATGTTTCAATCGAAACGGTGCTAATAGCAAGTACAAATCTCACAATCTCCGAAATAATTGTAATTTCCCAAATGATGATAATAAAGCATGGGAATAAAATCACCAACTAATCAAAACTCCAACCACGTGATTTTGATTTTTCTCTTTTCTCGGGTTTCAATCGATCGACCAAGATGGGCAGTCGATCGACCGCTCTCTACAGTACAGCACGCGTTTCTTTTTTTCTTTTTTTTTCTTCTCTTTTTTTTTCAATTCTATTTTTTTCCTTTCTTTCCTTCCTTTTTCATCTTCCCAACATTATCTCAAAATGAGCATTAGCGGCCAAAAACAAAGTAACAATCCCAAGAACATAAACTACTAGCTTGACAAGGGGCAGGCTAAATGTAGGATGTAGTTAACGGGACAAAAAGGCTATTTCTGGCAGTGTGGAGCTTATGGGCAAAAAGAACAAAGGGGTGACCTCTTCCACATGTGTCAACAAACCACAAATCCGAATGCATACAGGTATTAAGCAGATAAAGTTCATATTTATGCATATTTATGTAACATTCCTTACAGGGAGAACTACTCACAATCCTAGATAAACTGGTCATAAATGACACCAGTTATAAGCTCTAAAACTCAGAAAATGATGTAGTTTGCCAATAATCAAAGTAAAGTCTCAAGTTCAGCAAGAAATTTAACGAAAACTCGTAGATTATGCAAATGATTCTACTAATAACATGTCAATTAGAAAGGCTTAGGCATAAACAGCTGCAAATGCAATGTCATCATTGAAATACTACCGTTCCGACTCGAGCTAAATGCTAAAATAAACGTGCATTTTTGAATATTTTGAAATTTTTTCAATTTTTTTTGAATTTTCTGTATATATATATATATAGGAAATGAAATAAAACAATGCAAACTCAAATAAACGTGAAACAGAAATGTAATAAAACATATGAATGCTATGCAAACCCTTCCCCAAACCAAATCACACAATGTCCCCATTGTGCAAAATCATATAATGAAATAAAAGGGAAACGGGAATTTGAGTTTAAATTAACTAAACAAGACATGAAGTAAGAGCTCAAAAACTCACAAGACTTTAAGCGCAGCAAAAGGAAACCTCCCCAAACCAGCGTGAGCTAGAAGGTTTCAGTAGCCAGCAGTGCTACCATAGGTACCTGAAAAGACAGAAAATACCACGCGTAATCCGAGAAAACAATTTATTAAACGCAAAATTATGTGTAAAATAAAGAAACGGAAGAAAACAGAAATGAGTCGGAGAATAAAGTGGAGAAAAGACTCCCTAAATTCCGCAAATCGACCAAACACAGCAGGGGAATGATCGAAAACAGGTACAGCAGCGTAGGGCGGTCGATCGATCACATCACCTAGTCGATCGACCAGAGTGAACAGGAACAGAAGCTCCTGGAATTCGCAGCTCAGTCGATCGACCATAGGAGGCAGTCGATCGACCGGAAAACCTGCTGTAAGTTCTGATTTCTTCGAATTAGCTCAATAACTCGAGCTAATATGGTCCATAAACCTGTAAATGCACATAACAACGCACCGAAAATTGCGCAAATCCCAAATGTAAAGTCTAAAGTATATAAAATCCTAAGCAAAATTATTAAAATGCGAAGTCTCGTGCACACAAAAGCAATAAAATGAATGGTTTTTGAAAAGTCTTAATCAACTAATAGTTGATCAAGAATGGCCACGGAATGGCCCACTTGCTCGGCTCATGGCTACAAGAAGTAGCTTCTACAGTGCTCATCTCCTCAATTGCACTCTTCTCAACTCCAACATCCGCAGAACTCAACGGATCAACATTTCTAACATATTCCCAATCAATGACCTCGTCCGGCTCATCAGAATCCAAATCGGATTCCGTCACTTTGACTGGCTCCTCATCAGTGCCATAGCTAAGACATCCTAAACCGCCTCTTTGAACGATTGGCTCCTTCACAGCTGGAGCAATATGCGGCATTTCCTGCCCCAAACCAGCTCCTGCAATATCTAAAACAGAAAAATCTTCCTCCTTTTTGCTCCCAATCTAGGGCGGAGGTGTTACAACAGGAATAGGCATAGAGGCAGGCATGTTAGAAAGCACAAGATAAGATTTCTTTTCAGAAACCGTATGACAAGTGACTGGCCACATAGGGTCTTTCTTCTTAGCTGTCTGGGCAAAGACAATGGAATGTTTCCCTACTTTGAAGGTCAAGGTCCCTGAGCCAACATCTATAACTGCACCAGCAGTGTGCAGAAATGGTCTACCCAATATGATAGGAATGTGGGCATCTTCGGGCATATCTAGTACAACGAAGTCAACAAGGAAAAAGAACTTTCCTATTTGCACGGGAATGTCTTCTAAGACTCCTATAGGCTGGACCGCAGATCGATCAGCCATCTGTATTGTCATGTTGGTAACTGCAAACATAGTCAATTTCAACTTCCTAGCAAGACTCAAAGGCATTACACTAATACTGGCTCCTAGGTCACATAATGCCTTCTCAATAGAAAAGGTGCCAATACTACATGAGACTGAAAAGCTACCTGGGTCTTCTAGCTTATGAGGTGCAGTATGAGTCAAATAGGAACATGACTCCTTAGTTAGTGCGACAGATTGCACAGTTTCAAGTGACTTCTTTTTAGATAAAAGTTGCTTCATAAATTTCATGTAAGCAGGCACTTGATTAACTAATTCAAGAAAAGGAACTTGCACATTTAAGCTGCGAATAACATTTTCAAATTTGTTGAATTATACCTGTTCCTTCGTCGGTACTAATCTCTCTGGATAAGGGGTTGTAAGAAGCAACATAGCCCTCTCCTCTAAGTCTCTCATACCGGCATCGGTGGATTTAGGCTGAATATCCACTACCTTCTCTTTGTTGAAGCTCGAACCCTCTTCAGACCGTCTCAAAAATGAGCCATTAATCGTCATCGGGTCATACTTTGGAACCGGGATTGACCCATCAGCATTTGGGTCTTGCCTCAATATTTTTGGAGTAGTCGTACACCGAAACAAGTGGTCCCTCAAGTTATTAGGCATTGGAGGACGAAAAGGTTCTTGATCAGCAGCGCTGTCCGTCGATCGACCATGTATGTCAGTCGATCGACGGACTTCTACAGGACCAGAAACTGTTTTGTTTCGCGTTTGATCGATCGGCCAAGGTGTATCGATCGATCGGCGATATACTATACAGTAGACGCCTTTTTCTTGCCACTGTTCGTCACTGCCTTCTTCTTGCTTGGTTCCGCCTCATCTTTCCAGTAGCTTCCTCGACCATAGCGGGCCCATTAAGGGTAGACCCACTCCTCAAAGTGATAGCATTAAGGGTCTCCTTTTGATCCGTCTGCGACGGTAAATGCCCCGGAGCTCGAGTTGCACTCTTGCTAGCTAATTGAGCGATTTGGTTCTCCAACATTTTCATCCCGACCTCTCTAGCTTGAGAATCTTTCAACAACAAATTTTTCAACTCGGCAAAATCGGAGCCATGGGACTGCTGCTGCTGCTGAGGAACATACGGAGGCTTTTGATATGGCTGCTGCTGCTTATGAGGGGCACATAATTCTGCTGCTGCTACTGCTGTGGAGGTGGAGTTGGATTTAGGACATTTTGGCTACTCCACCTCAAATTCGGATGGACATTCGACTCAAAATAAGTGTTTGTCTCCCTATAATGTTGAAAAGCAGCACAAGACTCATAGGAAATGCTGCAGTTGTCTGAAACATGTCTTTCTCCTCCACATCTCTTGCAGACGAAAGGACCGTCTGAAACAACATTCACATGATAGTTCCCTCCTTTTGAAGCTCCTCCCAACTCGTACTTATCAAATCTCGTCGTAAGAGCCTCTAATGCAGCTATAGAAGGGGATTCAGCACTTCTCCTTTGATTTCCCGTGAAATTTCCATACTCAGCTTTATGGGTGGCCAAATCATCAATAATTTTCCACCCCTTAGTTTCTCCAACATTCTCCTGGAATCTACCATTAGCTGCCGCATCCAGGATAGCCCTCTGATCGTCATAAAGGCCATTATAAAATTGATTGCATAGGCTCCATTTCTCGAACCCATGATGTGGAATAGTTCGCACCAGCTTCTTGAAACGGACCCATGCCTCATTAAAATTATCATCAGGACCCTGTTTAAAGCTCGTGATCTGAGCTCTAATCGCATTGGTCTTCGAGGCAGAGAAATATTTCTTGTAGAATGCTAAGGCTAGCGAATTCCAGTCTGTAATCCCGTTAGCAGCTCGATCCAGGTCTCGGTACCACTCCCTTGCAGCATCACGAAGAGAGAATATGAACATCGTCTCCTTCACCTGGTCCTAGGTCACACCGGTCGGTGGGGGTATGGAACAGCAGTAGTTAATGAATGTCTCCATATGTTTGGCTGCATCTTCATTTGCAGCTCCCCCGAATTGGTTTCTCTCAACCAAGTTGATGTAAGACGGTTTCGGCTCGAATTTTCTATCCGTCCCTGGTAATGCGAATCCCTTATAGAGATTCTCAGCCGTTGGCTCAGAGTGACTGGCTATACTCGCTTCTTTAGCCGTGTCTAGAGATGTGACGGTCTCAGCTGAAGAAGTGGAAAGAGGTGACGAAGGTGGATCCTCCTCAAACAGCTCGTTCTCGTAGTAACTAGAAAGAGTACTCAGCTCTTCCTCTGTCGACAATACTCTAGATGATCGTCTCAACTCACGCAAAGTCTTCTCAATCTCAGGATTGAACGGTAGCACTTCTTGATCACGCACAAGTAGGTCATCAACGAAGCCCTCTTCCACCTTGTTCTCTACATGCTCCTCTCCTTCTTGATGAACATCTTCAAAATCATCAAAGACAAGTGGTAAATCAAGATTAAAGGAAGAATCACCTTCTATTCGACTTTCGCCAGAAAAGATTTTACTCTTTTCCGTTTCTTTGACATTCTTCACGGGCTGCTCCTTTTCTTCTTCATTGTCGTGAACAACTTCAAAAGACTCGATCTTTACTTCTTCTTTCTTTGTTTCATAACATCGAACAAGTGTTCTTTCAAAATTATCCAACTGGGCATAAAAACGATCAAGCCCTCTTTCTAATTCCTTCAATAGGAATTCGTACTCCAATGCTTCAGAATCTTTACATCGCCTTCTAGACATGGTAGCACTATGAACGAACGATCAAAAAACCCTAGGACTGTCTTAGATTTAAGGAAATCAAGAGCCAAATCTCTGATACCACTTTGATATAGAATAAAGGAACACGATCTAGATACACGGATCGTGATATGAAAATATGCAGCGGAATCGATGTTTTTGTATTTTATATTTATGAAATGAATGATTTATGAAAGATATGGAGTGAATTGTTCTCCTTACTCGCAAGAAACTAAAAACAACACACAACTAGGGTCGCGATCTCGCTCTAAACCTCGCAAGGTTATAGCTTAATGTGCTATAACTTCAGCCTCGCAAGGGTGAACTACAAACTAACCTCACAAGATTAATTAGGGTTGTTCGCAAACAGAAAAGTAATTTTATTACTCTCAAACTCAAATTTCAACGTGTATATCTCCCTTAGGGTTTACAATAGATCCCTATTTATACTAATTCCATCCTAAACTAGCTTGCATAATAAGAAACTTCCTAATTTCCTAAACTAACTAAAAAATTTATTTAATTAAGAATACAACCAGAAATTAAACTAATAGTAATCTAACTAGAATTAGGATATAAGCTAATCTTTCCTAATCTGATTTGAGATAAAATAAGCAAAACTAATTCCATACGGTTTAGGAAACCGTGTCTCCACAGCTCGGACTTGGAATTCGTGTTACTTGCACGCCAATTAATCCAGCTCCCTTGCTTGCTCACCAAGTAACCCGTGGTTCTTGCTTGTTCGAGTATGCTCCTGCATCATGATGATTAGTGGGTCTTAGGTGATTAGAGCGAGAGTTCGATTATGCTAGGCCTTGGGTTGGTCTCACATCTAGGGGTGGAGATTTACCTTTGAATTTGCCTTAATTACTTATTAGCTATGTCATTACTTAAGCCATTATCTATGCAAGTCAACCCGACACCCTAGTCTCCTTTATTGCCATTTTATTCGCTTTGTCATTCATCTATTTCATTTACTTGGTCTTAGTTGTAGTCGTATCATTTAGTTTATCATTCACTCAAGCATTTGAAAGAACTAAACTAGGAAACACGATCAATTTAAGAACCATAATCCCGTCTCTGTGGATTGACCTCCTTACTCCACTACATTCATTAGTTTGGTAATGAGATTATAAATATTTTTTGCATACCGAGGAGTACGACAAAGTCGGTATCAAAATGGCGTCGTTGCCGAGGACGGCGATATTGGATTAGATTAATTATTTGTTGCTAGGCTTAGTTTATTTATTTGTTTGTTTTTCCATCCTTGTCCTAGTGCATTCTTTGCATTAGGACCATTTGATCTCTTTTTGAGTGTACGTATAGGTGCAACACCGGTTCTCTTTTCCGTCTTGATCGAGAGATTGAGAAGTCTTTTCGGGTTAGAAGATGGTTAGCACTATCGGCTCTAAGGAGATCTCCACCTTTTAACCAAACCATTCACCAAACCATTCTCCAAATCACTCACCCACCCATTCACAACATTCAACATCACCTAGCCCACCAAATACACTAAGAACCAACTTCATTGATAAACAAATGACGGACCAACCAATGGGTTATTACCATAGACCGGATCCTAATCGGTCTTACTCGGCAACTAATTATGGAGTTCTTGCTCCTAATACTTTTGAGCTCCGTCATCATACAATCTCCTTTATTGAACAAGATATTTTTCATGGCTTGAAGAGTGAAGATGCTCATGAACATCTTATCTTATTCAAAGAAAAAGCGGGTATGATCAAGTATGATGGCATCACGGAAGAGCAAATTCTCCTTATGTTCTTCCTCTTTCCTTGAAGGACAATGCTAGAAAATGGTTGAATTCACATGAACAGGGTACTTTCACTACTTGGGAAAGCTTGTAAAAGGCTTTTATCAACAAATTCTACCCTCCTTCAAAAACTGCAAGAATAAGGCATGAAATCCAAACCTTCAAGCAACATAATCTTGAAACTTTGAGTGAAGCATGGGAAAGATTTAGAGATCTCTTACCTCTTGCCCACATCATGGAACCCCCCAATGGATGACAACCCAAATCTTCTTTAAAACCCTTGAGCAAAGGTTTAGGGATATGATTGTGGTGGCCTCCGGTGTCAACTTTGATAAGATGAAAAATGCCCAAATCACGGAGTTGATTCAAAAACTTTCCGACATGGAAATTAGCTATGGAGGTAGAGAAGGTGATTATAGAAGAGAAAATGAGTCCAAGAGTGAAGGACCTTCAAAGCTAGAATTAGAAAACAAGGTCAAGTTGGATGAATTGTCAAAGAAATTTGATATCTTTTTGGTGGAGAGGAAGCATGAAAATGCTTATCATGAAGAAAGACCAAATCACCTCAAGGTCTACTATGTTCAAGTTCCTAGGTCACCACTAAGGACCTACTCTTAACCAAGCTCTCCTCCAAGAAACTATCAACAATATGCTCCCACTTGTGAGAATTGTGGTGGTATTGGGCATTCGTATAACACTTGCTCATCATTTCCACATCAAAACTTCCAACCACAACAAAGCTATCCACCTCCACAATACCAACAACAATTCCAACAACAACCATACATTGAACCACCAAGTTCCAACTCCTCTATTGAGAAATTCCTAAGAGAAATGGACGCAAGGGCCGAGAAAAGAGAAGCTCAAGTGAATCAACAATTCAAAAACTTGAAGACCAAACTCTTAAATGTCCAAGCACACCAAAGGACACTTGACTCTTACATGGCCAACCAAGGGGCCACTAATCCTCAAAGAAAGCAACACCCCCTTCCAATTCAAGGCTCTAATCCCAAAGATGGACCACCACTTCTTCAACAAGTCCATGCGATTACCTTGAAAGGTGGAAAAGAATTGGAAGAACCAAGGAGCAAGAAAGACGCAATGGGAGGAGGACTTAAGAACACGTAAAAAGGGAAAGTGAGTGAACAAATTGAGGATGATGAAAATTTCATATTGGAAGAAATTGTGGTTGACAAAGTGGTTGATCGGGAATTCTTGATTGGTCTTGAACCAAATGATGAAGATGAACTTGTCCCTCCCATATGGGACACTTATGAAGACTCCTTGGAAAATGATTAGTGTGGGGAGGGAAGTTATGAAGAGGTTGGTGCCCCTATTTCGGATGTCTATGATAATGAGGAAGACCCCCCAATACCACCTCCTTCCGAAATCTTCGAAGACGAAGTGCTTGTCAATGAAAAGTGTGGGGAAGAATTTAAGACTTGGGAAATGGAGGTTGATGAATTCGAAATTGCCATTCTCGGAGAGTTGAGAATCCATGACAAGAACTACGATTTTGGTAGTTTTGACAATAGCTTGGAAGAAATTGAGAGTCTTCTCTTCGGAAATGGTTCGATTCACATCGAGAGTCAAATTGAATGTGATATGAAGAGTAGCAATTTGAACCTCAAAGATGAGAAGTTGACTCCTCCACCTCCTATCCTCCACCATTTCTCTTGTCTTGAGGACCATGTGGACATTCCCTCTTCTTATGAAGTTTATGAGATTTCGTCCCTCTCTCCTTCTAGTTACTACATTTAAATGGAGGATCCTAGTCACCAAGAGGATCCTAGAAATAATACCGAGAGGAGTAAGAGGAAGAACGGGAAGAAGCGTTGGAAGAGAAGTTGGATGGGATTGGCAATAGCTTGGAGCTACCCGTGCTTGTTTGAGGGTTTTCCTGGAGCCTTTGACCGTCTTCTCCGTGCCTTGATTGACATGGATCATGCTACTTGGAAATTCAAGCAAAAAAATTTTGATGAGAGGTTTTGTGGAGTCCCTTAAGAACCACCAAATTGTATATATTGTCTTCCCTTACTTATACTTTACTTGCATTTTAGTTTCCTCTCTACATTTGTTCCATTGAGGACAAGGTCACGTTTTAAGTGTGGGGAGGGGATTCATTATATAAAAACCATAAAAATTTGAAATTTTGAAAATTCCAAAAACATGTTATTTATTTTATTGCCCATTCCTTTCAAAAAAAAATTCCAAAAAAATTGAATATTTGAAAAAATAAAAAAACATGTTTTTAATTTTGAAAAATACAAAAATATGTTCTTTAATTTTCCATTCTCTCCCTACTTTAGTCCCACCGAGGATGATGTGCATCTTAAGTGTGGGGAGGGAAATATCCACCTTGTGAATATTTGTAAATATATTTACTTGTTAATTTGGAAAAATTACAAAAAAATGACTAAAAATTAAAAAAATTCAAAAATCCTAAGAATATTGCATTGTTTATATTATAAATATTGCATTTGTCCTAACCATTTTGATAGGCAACACATGAATCATCGGAGAAGACGCTTGGTAAAATTCTTCCAATCCTTTCTCCTTTATCCTTCCTTTCTTTTTGTATATATAAGCATGGAGGAGGACGGGATATGTGATGTGGCTGTTCCCTTTGGGAGCCGTTTTGGATATGCTTGTGTTGTTGATGTGCTGTTAGGAATAGATATTGTATGCATTTAGATTAGACATGTAAATATGTGTTCACTCTTGCATTCACATAACTTGTTCATATGTGTAGTTTGCATCCATACACATTGCATTTCGTTTGTAAATATTTGCAAAGAGAGTCTAAATGTGGAGGGCATACGTTGCCAATGATAATAATTTGTCTTGCCCGTGTCATTTCTCTTTTGATAGCTTGTACCTCTTCATGACACATGTTAGGGTTTTTTCTTGCAAAAACCCAAAAGTCTAGCTTAACAACCAAGTTGCGACCACCTTGTGAGACCGTATTAAGCCCAAGACTTGACCTAGGTCCGGCATAGCTAATAAAATGTGAGGATAGAGCCTCCATATGGCCGGTCCATCAAACCGCTCCCGTTAGGTATTTGTGAGTAGTTCTCCTTACGTGGTATGTCATGCCAAAATGCATAAGTATGGTGCTCATTCCTTACCTTAGAAGTGTCGATGTACATGTTAAGACAATTTTGTTCAAATAATGTAGTTTCTCATAGCCAGATAAGCTTATTTTTCACCCATTTGATCATCTTTCCCTTTTGTTTACCCAATTTGTGCCTAAGCCTTGTCATTTCATTTGCCAATAAAATAACTACATTCCATAAACATCTCACCTTTGTTGAGTAGTTCGTCTTTGTAGGTTTTTTTTGGAAGATTATAATTGGGTAGGAAATTTGATCTTTATTGAGTTGAACGGTCCTAAATATCACAAAAGTGAAATGAAGCTTGATGGTTGGCCAATTTTTGCATTATTAGGAGGGTTACAAGTGAATGGAAAAGAAAGAAAAAATGAAGAAGAAAAACAAATAGAAAAAGAGAAAAATGAAATGAAAAACAAAAAGAAAAGAATGTATATTTTGTGTCAAATAAAGGGTTAGTAATTTGCAAAATGAATTTTGTTTTTGAAAATGTTTATTAATCTTTGGAGATGGAAATCCTTGCCAAGCTTTGTGGAAGAATTCATCCTGGTAAAGTTGGATTGATAGTTGAGGTGGCCTGATCATTGTTGCTGTAATTATTGTGACTGGCAATGGCCTGCTTGTGGCTTGCTGTAGCTTGGTCAGTGCCTAGAAATCCTAGGCCATGGCTTGGTAGTGTAAGGCCAAGGCTAGGCGGTCCTTGGCTCCCCTCCAAATTATCATTGGCCTGACCTTCAACTCCTGCTGCAACCCCCCTGGTTGAACATGGCTTGTCCTCAAGCCTATATCCTCCTCATCTTTAGGATCTTCATAGAAGGGACTGAGATCACCCATATTGAAGGCTCCATGAACCCCATAGTCCTCTAGCAAGTCAATCTTATAAGCATTCTGGCCAATTCTTTCTAAGACCTCAAATGGCCCATCTGCCCTAGACATAAGCTTGTTCTTTCTTTTTGTTTGGAACCTTTGTTTTCTTAGATGCAGCCATAATAGATCGCCTACCTCAAACTCTTTCTTTTTCTTAGGCTTCTTGGATTGCTTCTTATACAATTCATTGGACCTCTCAATTTGTTTTTTCACTGACTCATGTTATTTCAGCATTGACTCAACTTTCTTCTTGGCATCCCAATTCATTTCTTCCCATGGTACAGATGACAAGTCTAGAGCCATGAGAGGATTGACCCCATATACCACTTCAAAGGGGCTATGTCCTGTTGTAGATGAGGGTGCCCTGTTGAATGCAAACTCAGCTTGAGCCAGTTTCGAATCCCACTCTTTCAGAGATTTGATGACAATGCACCTTAGAATCCTCCCAAATGTCTTCTTGGTGACCTCTGTTTGGCCATCGGTTTGTGGATGGTGAGATGTGTTAAACAACAGTTTGGTTTTGAGCAACCTCCATAATGTCTTCCAGAAATAAGTCATGAATTTGGTGTCTCAGTCAGACACTATAGTCTTAGGAATTCCATGGAGCCTCACTATTTCCTTTAAATATAGTTCAGCTACACTAGCTGCATCTTCTATCTTCTTGCAGGCTACAAAGTGTGCCATTTTGCTGTACCTATCTACCACCACCATAAGTGAATCCTTCCCTATTTATGTTATAGGTAGAGCCACAATAAAATCAAGGCTCATATCCTCCCAAGGCTTATCAGGGACAGGTAATGGAGTGTATGGCCCTGCTTCAAAAGAGCTCTTGGCCCTTTGACACACTGAACATCTTCTGAGAATTGTTTGGACATCACCAATCATCATTGTCTAGTAAAATTCTTCCTACAAGATCTCTAAGGTCTTCTGAACCCTAAAGTGTCCTCCCAATCCCCCTGAATGGACCTCCCTGATTAGCAAATCCCTGTAGTATCCTCTTAGTACACATAACTTGTTGCCATGGAATAAAAAGTTCTCCTTCAGCAGATATTTCCTCCCCTAAGCTGGCCCTCCCTCTGTGTGATTTATCCACTCTCCAGAGAAGTCAGGATTCTCTTTATACATTTTCTTCATGAATTCAAACCCAAGAACCTTGTTGCTCACGACAGTCAACAGAGAGTGCCTTCTAGATAGAGCATCTGCTACTACATTTTGTTTCCCTTCTTTGTATTTGCTTGAAAAGGTGAATGCTTGCAGGAACTCCACCCATTTAGCATGCCTATGGCTCAGTTTGTGTTGACCTTTAATGTATTTCAATGCCTCATGGTCTGAATCCAATATAAATGGTTTAGGTTTCAGATAGTGGCTTCAGTGTGTGAGGGCTCTAATGATTGTATAAAATTCCTTCTCATAAGTTGAATACTTCGGCTTGGCCCCATTCAACTTCTCACTGAAATAAGCCACTGGTCTTTGGCCTTAGATAAGGACAACTCTAATCCCAACTCCACTGGCATCACATTCCACTTCAAACAATTGATCAAAGTCTAGCAATTTCAGAATTAGAGTCTCACACATTAGCTTCTTGATTTTCTCAAAAGACTGTTGAGCAGTTTCAGTCCAATGGAAATCTCCTTTCCTCATACACTCAGTGATAGGTGTAACAACTGAGCTAAAGTTCTTCATAATTCTTCTGTAAAAAGATGTTAGATCATGTAATCCCCTCACTTCTACAATTGTTTGTAGGATTGGCCATGTCTGCATTGCTTTGATCTTCTCCTGATCAACTGATATTCCTCTCCCAGATATTATGTATCTCGGAAATGCTACCTCATTGACCATGAATGTACATTTAAGTGGACATGGGCCACCCGCGCCGCGCGCATGATCGGTCCGTTTCGTGTTCACAATTAAAGGTGTGGTCGTTGGGTCACGTCCGAATCAAAACACAATTTATAGCTTCACAAACAACTCTACAATTAGTAAAGAGGCAAGTAAAGGTCGGATCCCAAGGGACGGGTATTGAAATGAGATTTCTATTGCAACTAGTGGTGTCTAAGGGGTGTCACAAATTGGGTTGATGTAGAAGGTCACTAAACTAAAATAGCAATGAAAATAAACAAGCAAGATGAATTAAAGGGGTGTAAACAATTGATTAAAAGCACTAGGGTGTCATGGGATCATAGGGGAATCATGGGAATTGATCATACAAACATGTTCTCAAATTATAAGCAAGCAATTATTGTTGTGATGGATTGAGTTGGGTTATATCTTACAACCCTAGGAAAGTTTGGGTCCCGGAGCCGAATCGATTAGATTATACAACACCTACAAGTCGACTTAATCTTCCCTACTCAACAACATGCATGGTCTAATGAGACTCGAGTTGGGTTATGTCTTACAAGTCTCATTGAAAAGATAGAAGATGATAGTAAATGCAAGGATTCATAGGCTTAGCATTTCATCAAATATAACATGTGCATGAGTTGAGATCAAAACAAGCAAGCAAATAAAACATGAAAGCATATTAATTTAAGCATGAATCATTCCCCATGTTGGTTTCCCCTAATCACCCATTTAACCCTAGCTAAGAGACTACTCACTCATTATCATGTTGATCATGCTAGCAAGGTTGTCAATCATACCAACAATATGAAACATGATGAATAAATGAAAGTAATTAACAATAATTAAAAAGGGATTAAGAGAATTATACCTACTAATGATTCCAATAATAAAGCAAAGATAAAAGAAGTACTTGATGCTTGATTGAGAGGTTGTCAATCTCTCAACAATAACCCAAATAATCTTCAATTACCCAAAATAAAGGATGAACAAAAGAGAGATTAAGGAAATAAAACTTGTATTAGAACTTGATTAATTGTTGATTACAATACTAAAGAGAGATTTGATTGATATTAACTACTCTAATTATTGATAAGAAGAACATGCTCCTCTAATTAGACTAATGGGGTATTTATAGTGGAAATTAGGGAGGATGCATTAGGGTTAACTAAGGGCTAAACTAGTAATTACACTTTTTAGATTGAGCAAGGAGGAGCCGGTATTTTTCGAAGGAAGGGCTTCTTTCTTCGTAGCTTGGAGAAGAGGAAATCACGCTGTGCTGGAATTCGGGCGGAATAAGGTCGGGACGGGCGGATTCTGGCGATGGGGTCCGAGCGGATTCGAGGGAATCCTGGCGGATTGGAGGAAAGCCGCACGGATTGTGCAGCTGGGGGACGGCCGGATTGGGGACAATCCGCACGGATTGTCACTCAGCAAGACATCTTCTTCTTTTCTTCCCTTTTCTTCATAAATTCCTTGGGGATTTCCTTGGGGACTCAAGGATCCTTTCTCAACATTGCTCTTCTACTATAATATGTACAAAGGCCTTCTAATCTTGTCTCTCCTTGATGCTTGGTCATTGAATTCGATCAATTTAGTCTCGTTTTGCCATGAAAATGCAAGATTCTTACTCCTTTCCTACCAAGGGATCAAAATCTCAAAGAATATGCAAAACAAAGACCTAAAGATAAGAAATGACCCAAATATGCACTAAAAAGCATGGGAACAAGGCTAATTCGGGGGCTAAATATGCGCTAATTATGGTCACATCAAATATCCCCAAACCGAACCTTTGCTCGTTCCGAGTAAAGAGGTGAAAAAGACTAGGACCAATACTAACCTATCCTAATAATATAGCCGATATGAGACAATTAGCGGGTCTCACTCCGCCCCTTCAACTCACAACAAGACACCCATGAGGTAGGATCCCTTCTTGCAAGGCAAGGTGGGTCTTGCCAAAATGGCGACACATCCAAACATTAAGCACACAAAATCACATAATGGATGCATCTACAAAAAGGAATAGCCACTTCCTCATCAAGTGGCGGAGGCACTAAAGAGGAACAAATTTAAGAGCATGTAATCCTTCACAAATACTAGTTCAACAAATTACTAAGGCTAAGAGGATGGCACTAAATCACCTCCAAATGGTGTTAAACTAGACTACTTTCGTCCTCAATTTCCAAATGCTTTCGTCAAGAGCGATCGGATGGTGGTGGAATGATGATCCCTATGATGCTAGTAGCATATGACATGACAAGTCTCGAATTCTCTACAAAAGTAAAGGTCATGGATCGTCCCAAGCTCGACCAAGTGGCTTGACAAAAGGCTTTTTGGGAATGAAATGCTCAAATCTTTATTCACAACGGGTGGATATGACTAGTATTCAAAATTGTCCTCATTTCACTTTCACATTTCAAAAATTTAAGATGGGGTTTGTCCCTTCCGGGATAGTGTCCTTTGCTTTCGCCAATCGCTTATTAGGCAGCCGGTTAACCTCTAGACAATAGCTTTTCGGGGTGATAGTCACTCTGTCTCTGGGCGGCCGAATTCACAACCGTATGGGGGCCCAATTCAATGGATCCCGCACCAAAGCACATCGAAGTGGCACGCCTCCATCAAAACAACTTAAATTTCTCAACTTTCAACAATTCATAACATTTGAGGTTCCTTTGGCATTAGATTACTTCCACATGACAAAATTCTTTGAAATGAGCACTTCAAGCTTATTGATAGAAAATATTTTTGGGTTGCCTTACCACAAGGTCAAACAAGGTCACCTAGACAAGTTAACCAAGTCCACATCGCATCACGGGGTTGGATAGGTGACTCACATGCAAACCCTTGACTAGGCTTTGGGTCATGGGTCAAAAGACACTAGTATGACACTATCTAGGGTGTTTTACAACCATTCTAGTAGGCAAAGTCTTAAGTTGAACAAGTATTTGTAATGGCTTAGTTGCACTTGTCAAAGTTCCTAATTAGGCATTTTTCAAAACATTTCTAACATGCAACTACATGCCATGATGCAACTAATATAAACATCCTAATGCAAGTGATTCTATCAACTAATATGACATATAAACTAAATGCAAGTCCTAAGTTCACATTGTTATACCGCATCAATCAAAATAAAGCCACATAGTCATTAACATAAAGAGGAAAAAGGAGATTGGAAAGATCATACCATGCGGTCTTCAATATCCTCATGTCTCGGATGTGGCGTAGTCAATCAATGTGAACAAGGATAGAACAAACACAATATATACAATACTATATTTACAAAACTACAAAAGGAAATAAACATGTTTTTGGGTTTTCAATTTTCAAATTTTTATGATTTTTGAAATTTTTCAATTTTTTTGGATTTTAGAATAAGAGTTAAATGTTAGAATTCCCATCCCCACACTAATATGGGCATTGTCCTCAATGGCCAAAATGATGGAAATTATGCAAAGATGATGCATGATTTCTACACTAAATGCAATCTACACTAAGCTACACTACATGATGCATGGTTTTTGTTATGACGGAGAGGATAATTTAGATTACCTCTCGTTGTGTATGCATTAACTTCCCCAAACCGAGTTAGACACTATTGCTAATGTCCAAGAATGGGTGTAGTTAATGCACACACTATGCAATGCATGAAACTAATTTATCATTTTGGATTTTGAACATGGGAACAATAAAATGAGAACACCTCAATGGTACCGAGGTGTGAGTCCTCTATGGTGCTAGGACTACTCCAACAATGATCAAAATTAATGAAAATACAAGGTAACAAGACACAAACTTCTTTTCATGAAACTTTGAAAAATAAAGAGGAGAGATGAGAAAACTTCACTTGAACTTAGGTGGGTGCCTCTTGCCCGCTCCACCTAGTGATGAAGTAGTCTTCTAGACATCGGCATCATCTCCCTCTGAAGCATCACTCAAACTTGGGTCCATGAATTCGTCTTCCTCACTCTCAAGTTCCACCGTGTCACCTCCACAAGAATTGCCACTCTCCTCCTCTTGGCGACCGTTCGCCCCTTCATTAGCTTTCTCCGAGTTGGGGAAGAGCAAATCCATTTGAGCCCATGAGGGGAAAGCTCCTTCCTCACTAATCCGTCCTTTTCGAACCATCTCATGGTATTGGGGGTAAAGAGCATAGTAAGTGTCCACGGAGGTCTCGTATTGACGGTAGTGTAGATCTTGTAAGATTCCCGTGACAAAGTCGTCACGGGGGAGGATGAAGGGATTTGGATGGTTATACGGTTGGTAGGGAAAGGGGTAGGGAGGCACTTTTATCTTCTCATTTCGAGTTTGTTGTTCTTGTTGTCGAGGTGGTGGATTTTGGGGTGGTGGTGCTTGCCTTGTTTGACTTGGGATGAGGTAGGAGGGCATTGGGGACAAGTTTCCTCTTCTTGGGGAGATCCGTGGTAGATCGGTCATTGGGAGATAAATCGGATCGCTTTCTTTTGTCAACCACTTTATCCGCTTATCGACCCCCTCAAGGGTTATCCAATGGTGTTGGACGAGAAGGAGATCTTCATTAATTCTCGTGCTCCCCGTAAGTGGAGTGTACTCATTGTTCTCATTGAACCTTGGGTTGAAGTGCTTTGCAAGTCTAGTTATGAGTCCTCCATTCACTATGTGCTTCATTCTATCATCGTCCCCATTTCTAAACTTTGCCCATTTCTCTAGCAAAACTAGAGGTGCATTGAAGTGATACCCATCTCTCCCTTGAATGTTGAGGTAAGATTCCATAAACACAAGGTCTAATTGGTTCACGATGGCCGGATCTCGGCGGGCAAGTAGAGTGCCCGAAAGAAATCGATATGTAAGCCTCAAGATCGGGTTTTGGATATGAAAAGCAAGACATTCCTTGGTAAGAATGAAATCCCGGCCCGTCATGGCCCTCCACAAAGGTGCAACACTATACTTTTTGGGTTTCGATGTTCGGGTAGGCGAAACATCAAGTCCAAACACATTTGCGAATTCTACAAGGGTCATCATCCTAGAAACATTCTCCAACCTAAACTCTATGCATATCACTTTGTTCAAGGTTGTAATCTTCAAAAAGCTCAAGAATTCAAGCACAAGGGACCGATAGGTTGGTTCATACATGCGAAAAAGGGTTGAAAGACCAAAAACCTCAAAGAGAGCTTCCACTTGGTGATAAATCCCAAGTTTTCTCAAGGTAGCATGACATAAAAATTTAGTGGGAAGAATATTCTTACTTAGAAGCCGGTGGAAGACTAATCTCTGCACGTCATTGAGGAATTCCATATTTGAGAAATCATCAAGCCTTGTGAGATCTACAATCTCTTCATGTTCCCTTCTAATGGTGTTGAGATGGGAGGTAGAAGAACTTCCCATCATCCTTGGTCTTCTTGCACTCCTAAAAGAGGATCTCCTTGGTGCCATTCTTGATTCTTTTGTTGGGTTCTTTTGATTTGTGAAAGGGTAAGGATGTTCCTTGTTGATTTAGTGTTGGAAACCCTAGAAAATTGGGGCTTTTTGATTTTGTGGGTAAAGAGAGTGATTTGGATATGTATGGGAGTCATAAGGAGGTGGGTTTTATAGTGCAATTGGAAGGAGTAGTGATGTGTCACTGTATGTGTGGTGGGGAGTATTTTAATGAAGGAAAAGTCGGGTCAAAACACCGTGAGAAGACGAGCGGATTCGAGCTGAAGACGCTCGGATTCGTGCTCTTCGGGACGGGCGGATTCTGGGCAATACGCCCGGATTCTGTCAATGCGAGAATTTCCAAAATTTGACGCTTCAGAGATGGGTGTCCCGAGCATGAGACGCTCGTATTCTTTTATGATGGGACGGGCGTCTTCTTCTGAAGACGGACGGATTCTTCTACAGAGATTTTCTTTGAAATGCACAGGTAGAAAGACGGGCGTCTTTCTTCAAATCCGGCCGGATTCTACAAGACGGGCGTTTTTCCTCTTTGGACGCTCAGATTCAACCTCAGTCCAAAAATCTTCCAATTTTCAGCGTAGGCTGGACGGATGATTTCTCCTCAGAACGCCCGGATTCCAGCAAGACGGCCGGATTCCAGAGAATCTGCACGTATTCAGGCTGCGAGTTTTGACTTCTTCTCCTCTCTTAGATGCGTCCCCACACTTGATAATTCGTTCCTTCCTTCACTCAAAATTCATTAGTAACCCTCCCTCACTTACGCTCATGAAAAGAGTTCATGCTTTTTATTAAAACAAATGCAATAAATACAAGTTAGAGGGTTAGTATATTTACAAGTGGTGGTTTAGGGAGGACTCCACCAAACTCTCCCTTAGATGGTCCTATCAAGGGGAAGGAGGCCCGAGGTAGGTATCCTCGACCTCTCCAACAAACGCTCCTTCATAGTATGGCTTCAACCTTTGTCCATTTACCTTGAACTTGCTTCCATCTTCCGCCTTGAGTTCGAAATCTCCATATTTTCCAACTTCGGTTATCACATAGGGACCCATCCATCTGGAGTTCAATTTTCCCGGAAAGAGTCGGTAGCGGGAATTGAATAGAAGGACTTTGTCTCCCTTGTGCAAGGCCTTTTGTCTAATTCTCATATCATGAAGCAATTTTGTTCTTTCTTTGTAAATCTTCGCATTCTCATAGGATTGTAGTCGGAACTCCTCCAACTCTTGGATTTGAATCATCCTCCTTTGACCGCTCAATTTGAGATCAAGATTAAGTGCTCGGATTGCCCAATAAGCTTTGTACTCCAATTCGATTGGCAAATGACATGCTTTTCCATAGACAAGCTTGTAGGGGGAGGCTCTTATGGGAGTCTTATAGGTCGTCCTATAAGCCCAAAGAGCATCATCAAGCTTTGTGCTCCAATCTTTCCGAGTCTTGTTCACAACTTTTTCAAGGATTTGCTTGATCTCTCTATTTGAAATTTCAACTTGACCGCTTGTTTGAGGATGATATCCCAAGCCGGTTCTATGTTGGACACCATATTTGGTCAAAAGGGATGCAAGTTTTTTCTCATGGAAATGCGTTCCTCCATCACTAATGATCGCTCTAGGAACTCCAAATCTTGGGAAAATTATCTTCTTGAAAAGCTTGGTGACCGTTTTTGCATCATCATTTGGGGTGGCAATTGCCTCCACCCACTTTGAGACATAATCTACGGCCACAAGGATGTACTTATTCCCATTGGATGTCACAAAGGGCCCTTGGTAGTCGATTCCCCAAACATCGAAGATCTCCACCTCTCGAATGCCCCTTTGTGGCATTTCGTTCCTCCAAGATATATTCCCCGTTCTTTGACAAGCATCGCAATGAATGATGAATTCTCTTGTATCTTGAAACATTGTAGGCCAATAGAAGCCCGATTGGAGAATTTTTGCAACGGTTCTCCTTGCTCCATGGTGCCCACCGTAGGGTGATGAATGACATCCTTCCAAGATTCCTTGGATCTCCCATTGAGGGATGCATCTCCGGTAGAGCCCATCACTACACTCCTTGTAGAGGTTTGGGTCATCCCAAAAGTACCTCTTCACTTCGAATAGGAATCTCTTCCTTTGGTTGTGGTTCAAATTTGGAGGGAGTACCTTTCCAACAATATAATTGGCATAATCGGCAAACCATGGGGTGATGTGCCTCTCAAGTTGTGTTTGAATAGCCATCAAAATATCGTCGGGAAATGAGTCATTGATCGGGGTTTCTCCATTTTCATCATGAAACCGGATCCTTGACAAGTGATCCGCCACTACATTCTCGGCTCCTTTCTTGTCTCTTATTTCCAAGTCAAATTCTTGAAGAAGCGAAATCCATCTCAACAATCTTGGTTTTGCCTCCTTCTTTATCAAGAGGTGTCGGAGAGCACGATGATCCGAAAATACAATCACCTTGGATCCAAGCAAGTAGGAACGGAATTTATCCAAAGCATATACAATGGCGAGAAGCTCCTTTTCGGTTGTATCATAATTCACTTGAGAGGGGTCGAGGGTCTTGCTTATGTAATAGATGGCGTGAAGAGCTCTCCCTACCCATTGGCCAAGAACCGCTCCAACGGCGTAGTTGCTAGCGTCACACATAATCTCGAAAGGTAACTCCCAATTCGGGGGTTGAATGATTGGTGCCGAGATTAATGCTTCTTTGATTCTATTAAAAGCTTCAAAACACTCGTCAGTAAATTGGAATTGGGCATCTTTAAGCAAAAGTTGAGTGAGGGGTTTTGCTATTTTTGAAAAATCCATTATGAAACGACGATAAAAACCCGCGTGACCGAGAAAACTTCTCACCCCTCTAACATTCACGGGAGGTGGGAGTTTCTCTATCACCTCAACTTTAGCTTTATCGACCTCGATGCCCTTTTCCGAAATCAAATGACCTAAAACAATTCCTTCATTGACCATGAAGTGACACTTTTCCCAATTTAAAACAAGACTAACATCTTCACACTTTTGCAACACAAGAGACAGATTATGCAAACATGAGTTAAAGTCCTTTCCATAAACACTAAAATCATCCATAAAAACTTCCATTATGGTCTCTAAGTAATCGGAGAAGACACTCATCATGCATCTTTGGAAAGTGGCGGGGGCATTACATAAACCAAAAGGCATCCTCCTATATGCAAAAGTGCCATAAGGGCATGTGAAGGTGGTCTTATGTTGGTCATCCGGGTGTATAGGGATTTGGAAGAATCCGAGTACCCGTCAAGGTAACAAAAGAATTTGTTGGAGGCTAACCTCTCAAGCATTTGGTCAATGAATGGTAAGGGGAAGTGATCTTTTCTTGTTGCGGAGTTTAATTTCCGATAGGCAATGCACATACGCCAACCGGTGATCATTCTTGTGGGTATTAATTCATTCTTTTCATTTGTCACTACCGTAGTACCTCATTTCTTAGGTACCACTTGGACGGGGCTAACCCACAAAGAATCCGATATGGGATATATGATTCCCGCATCAAGTAATTTCATGACTTTTCCTTTGACAACTTCTTGCATGTGGGGGTTCAATCTTCTTTGGGGTTGAATGGTAGGTCTATGGTCTTCCTCTAGATGAATTCTATGCATGCAAAAGTTGGGACTTATCCCCTTAAGGTCATCTAGACTATAACCTATAGCCTTCTCATGTTGTTTCAACACATCAAGCAATTTTCCCAATTGGTCATCATCAAGTCTATCATTAACAATCACGGGTTTGGTCTTTGATTCATCAAGGTAAGCATATTTCAAATTTGGGGGAAGGGGTTTCAAAGTAGGAGTTTGTACCTCACTCTCCTCCTTTGGAGTTTCGTTGAGAATTTGCTCCATCTCCATTAGACATTCCATTCTCATAGCATACTCAACTTCACTTTCATCAACCTCATCATATTCAAATCCCATGATGGGTTCCTCTTGTTCTTGAGCTTGTAAAATATCCTCTAGGATGGATTGCTCATCCTCTATGGGTTGACATGCTTCCACTAGAATATTATGCACTAATTCGGATTGTGCACGTGTAAGTTCCTTGTTAGCTAGAGCGGCCTCAAAGAGATCCACCTCCAACTCCCAATACATGCTCTTAGCCTCACTTGCTTCCAAGACTTCCAATGCTTGCATGGGATCCTTGAAGTAAGGTATACTCAAGTGGTCCTCTACAAAACAATCTATGAAATCCATCTCGCAAAATATCAAACAACTTGAAAATGATTAGAGCAAACCTTGAGGAGTTTTACTTCCCCAAGGCGAAGAAAGACACAACTAATAACAATAAAAAGGAAATCTAAATCAAACAAACACCGTCCCCGGCAACGGCGCCATTTTTGATCGGTCCGTTTCGTGTTCACAATTAAAGGTGTGGTCGTTGGGTCACGTCCGAATCAAAACACAATTTATAGCTTCACAAACAACTCTACAATTAGTAAAGAGGCAAGTAAAGGTCAGATCCCAAGGGACGGGTATTGAAATGAGATTTCTATTGCAACTAGTGGTGTCTAAGGGGTGTCACAAATTGGGTTGATGTAGAAGGTCACTAAACTAAAATAGCAATGAAAATAAACAAGCAAGATGAATTAAAGGGGTGTAAACAATTGATTAAAAGCACTAGGGTGTCATGGGATCATAGGGGAATCATGGGAATTGATCATACAAACATGTTCTCAAATTATAAGCAAGCAATTATTGTTGTGATGGATTGAGTTGGGTTATATCATACAACCTTAGGAAAGTTTGGGTCCCGGAGCCGAATCGATTAGATTGTACAACACCTACAAGTCGACTTAATCTTCCCTACTCAACAACATGCATGGTCTAATGAGACTCGAGTTGGGTTATGTCTTACAAGTCTCATTGAAAAGATAGAAGATGATAGTAAATGCAAGGATTCATAGGCTTAGCATTTCATCAAATATAACATGTGCATGAGTTGAGATCAAAACAAGCAAGCAAATAAAACATGAAAGCATATTAATTTAAGCATGAATCATTCCCCATGTTGGTTTCCCCTAATCACCCATTTAACCCTAGCTAAGAGACTACTCACTCATTATCATGTTGATCATGCTAGCAAGGTTGTCAATCATACCAACAATATGAAACATGATGAATAAATGAAAGTAATTAACAATAATTAAAAAGGGATTAAGAGAATTATACCTACTAATGATTCCAATAATAAAGCAAAGATAAAAGAAGTACTTGATGCTTGATTGAGAGGTTGTCAATCTCCCAACAATAACCCAAATAATCTTCAATTACCCAAAATAAAGGATGAACAAAAGAGAGATTAAGGAAATAAAACTTGTATTAGAACTTGATTAATTGTTGATTATAATACTAAAGAGAGATTTGATTGATATTAACTACTCTAATTATTGATAAGAAGAACATGCTCCTCTAATTAGACTAATGGGGTAGTTATAGTGGAAATTAGGGAGGATGCATTAGGGTTAACTAAGGGCTAAACTAGTAATTACACTTTTTAGATTGAGCAAGGAGGAGCCGGTATTTTTCGAAAGAAGGGCTTCTTTCTTCGTAGCTTGGAGAAGAGGAAATCACGCTGTCTTTGGAATCCGGGCGGAATAAGGTCGGGACGGGCGGATTAAGCGATGGGGTCCGAGCGGATTCGAGGAATCGGGCGGATTGGAGGAAAGACGCACGGATTGTGCGGTGGGGACGGCGGATTGGGGACAATCCGCACGGATTGTCACTCAGCAAGACATCTTCTTCTTTTCTTCCCTTTTCTTCATAAATTCCTTGGGGATTTCCTTGGGGACTCAAGGATCCTTTCTCAACATTGCTCTTCTACTATAATATATACAAAGACCTTCTAATCTTGTCTCTCCTTGATGCTTGGTCATTGAATTCGATCAATTTAGTCTCATTTTGCCATGAAAATGCAAGATTCTTACTCCTTTCCTACCAAGGGATCAAAATCTCAAAGAATATGCAAAACAAAGAACTAAAGATAAGAAATGACCCAAATATGCACTAAAAAGCATGGGAACAAGGCTAATTCGGGGGCTAAATATGCGCTAATTATGGTCACATCAGCGCTTCCACGCGTTGTGGTTTTGAGGCGACAACACTTCTCCCACAGAACCTTGGTTTGCCAAAGCACGTCATGGGCCGCTACCGATTTGTGAGGCATTGAAACCGGTGAAAGGTTGAATAAGCCTGCATTTGTGGTGTCGCCACCAATTTATTGTGGAAAAATTGGAAACCGTTTGAATACCTCGTGCCATGTCGAGACACGAAGTAATGACATGAACACCAAGAACTCGTTACCCTTAGCATTCCATGTCTAGAATGATTCTCGAGATGCCAATGGACACGGATGTCCAGAGATAACTGGAGTAAGGGGTGAGGGTACGTATTAGAAAGCTCTTTAATTCGAACACCTAATCCCGCCCGCCTCAATAGCGGCCTCTACTAATGATTAGGGAAATTGTTCATATATGATATGTTTTCGATGTAATGCATGCAATGCAACAAACATGGATTAACCCTAGCATGTGAAATTAGACTACGTCGGTTAACACGTGTTTAGCAAACAATTTGGTCGAAGTGGATGTTAGATTCAATACATGTGAATGCAATAAAATTAAATCATACATAATAATAATTACGACAAATGAATTACAATAATTAAAATTACAAGCTTCATTTGATCTACGTCAAAAGCACGCCAAAAGACGGGATTTCGAAGAAGAAAATAAAAGGAAAATACAATTGGAATTTAAAATATGAAAATAAGTCAGATTAGAGGTGATAATACGAATAATAGTTGATTCAAACCGTAATTAGGAGCTACGGCAAAGCGAGAAAGAGTTCAGGGACAGAAACAAACCCAGAACAGGCGCAGCATCTGCTACGTCTTCTGGAAGAGGCGCAGCACTTCATGCGTCTGTTCTAGAGCTGGGTTCTGGCTGTGAAGTTAGAACCGCAACACTGTTATCGTTCGTCCGTAGATTTAGGATGAATTATCGATATTAGACTCGAATTGAAGTGTTTTAACCGATTATATGTATCTGGGCAAGTCATAAAACGAATTAAAACGAGAAATTACAGCGGTTTACATGATTATGCGATGAACTCGTGTCGGAAATACAAAAAGGATGAAACTTAAGGTTAAATCAAGACGAAACTGGAGAAATAAGATTCAGAAGAAAACTTATATATCAAATTAGGATTCCAGAACCTTGACATGAACAAGTCGAAATCCTGAAGAATCGATTTGAATTAAGACGGCAAAAACCTGCAAGTATTGATTTACTCGGGATTAAGGACAAATTAAGCATTGTAATTAAAAGGAAATTTTTAAAATATGATTTATATATTGAATTAACAAAAAGATCGAAAGAAAAGGAAAGAATAAGAAAAGAAGAAATTTACAGGAAGTCGAGGAAGAAGAAGAAGAGCAGGAGCAGCAAGCAGCCTCTGGAAGAGGCGCAACGAGGCCGCGATCCTTCGAAGAGGCACAACTGCTGTTGCGTTTCTTCTCGACGTCTGACCTCTGCTGTTTCTTTAAACGGTTTTAAAAGATGGATTTTAAATCGGTTTTCGATCGTGCTTTTGATATAGATCTACATTAATGATACAAAATAAAAGTACAATAATAAAATGGGATTTACACCCTCAAACTTACATGTTTGACGAAACGATGAGATTGACTAAAGTTAACGTTTATTGATTACTCGACTCGAATATGCGTGGAAAGTACCCTCGTTAGAGGATTTAAAAGACTGATTAGGTTGATTAAGAGTGGAGTTGGTCAAATTGGTCGGTCTATGCAACGTGACTGGGACTCAGAATGATCTGAGCTTACGTTGTCGATTGATCAAGCACGTAGGCGTCAAAAGGCAATAACGTAGTATAGAATGCAAAGAGAGAGAAAGAAGGGGCAGAACACTCGCGTGCCAAATATGGAGGCCGAAGGCCTCTATTTATACTAAACATACGGAAGAGTTTAAGAATGACACGGATTTGGAAACAAATCATGGAAATATTATGAAAAAGGCGAAAAGAGGGCTGGAGAAGAGGCGCAGCAACCACTGCGACCCTTGGAAGAGGCGCAGCAGTTGCTGCGTCATTTCCCCAGAGGTTTCCTCCTCAACAAGAAAGATTTCCGCGTTTTGTTATGGAATTTTGGTATATTTACACTTCCTTATTCCATAAAACACAATATTACGGTAGATATTTACTTAAGATATTAATTTTTATTAGGAATAAATATCCAGAGAATTCTAGAACATTTCGGAATATTCCGACTCGGTATTTAAACGGTTTTTAGAAAATGAAGCGGTTTTTTACCTGGACTCCAAATGAACTCTAATTACTGTCAAAATGACCATATCGGTGCGTAGATGACGACCCATGGATTGACTCGAGTGTTTAAGCTATCACTTGACGATGAACTTATAGACTGTCATAAATCATTCCGCGTATCAAACATGCGGCCTAATCATCACTGGGTGGTTGGCGGGAGGTGTAGTAATGAGGTATCTACAGAGCCCCCACTTTGACTGAGGCTTGGACAAGGCGAAAGTCAAAGTATAGCCATCAGGTCAATCGAAGATTAGAACCTGACGACTATGGCGACGCGAGGCGGCTCAAGGGGTCTGAACCAAGGACCTGTCGTCGGGAAAATTTTAGAGTCTGTCGACTATCGAGGAGGGACGCTTAATGTCCATTAGACTACGTAAGGAAGCTTGCCAGCCATAAAAATAAACTATAGCTGAGACACCTCTGGGTGAAGGATTCGAAGATATAAATAATCCTCGGAGAATTTTATCTTAAACTCCGTGGGGAAGAATCATATGTTGAGTCGACAACGGCGCGTCCTTAGCACTGCTGAGGAGAAAATAATAGATCGACAACGACGCGTCCTTGGCATCGGTGAGGAATAGTGTCTGATCGACAACAGCGCGTCCTTGGCACAGCTGAGGAGAAAATCTGCTCGGGTCGTCGCAAACGAAATTCCGATAAAGAGGAGAAGCCCATGAACAGTATTTAGTGATCATGAATTCTCTCTTGGGAACAAAATGTCGTGGTTGTCTGTAGTCCGTTGAAGAGAAAATGCTGATTCGGACGAAGAGAACGCCAAAAAGGAGCCATATGTTGAGGAAAAGACGCATGAAGCCCGGGCCCACAAATAACGAACTTTTAACGAATCTCGGATGGAAACTCGCTGAGGAAAAGGCGCAGAAAAAGATGCGACCCTTGGAAGAGGTGCAGCAAGTGCTGCGTCTTCTCCCGAGCTCACCCCTGTCCGGGTAAAAACCCGACTTCAAGCCGTGTTTGTTTTCATTTCAAAAGACACAAATATTTCGTTTCTTACAAAACTCAACCAAATTCCTACCAAATTCCGTCAAGATTTGATCAAAACTTGCCATAAATCATGACTAATCGAGGTATGTGTCTTGTACTTGCTTTATTTTGCATTTGAGCTTTGATTTTGGGTCGAAAATCAGAGTTTATACACCCATTTTGGTCAAAAATTTGGGGCTTTCGTCCCAAATGAATTTGTCTCATCAAATTGACATTAGAAATGATTAATTGATCATGTTAGGAACATAACCATGTGTCTCTTTCGAATTTTCATCAAGTATTAAGGATTTGAGCGCGAAATGCGACGGTCTCTCTACTAAACTGTAAAACCCTTCGAAAATGGCCCTATACTAGCCCAATTTTTATGAAACTTGATGTTTTGGAACCCTTGAGTAATGGGTAAACTTGCTATCATATCGAATTTTCAATTTCTGACAGCTCCTCCGGGACACTTTTGTATGGCATAATTGCCATTGTAGTGAAATGTTGTCGATTTTTTGACTTAAACCCACGACTAGGCTTGAATTTAGACTCGTCTTGACTCAACCTACCACATGTGTTGTCGGGATTGGAAAATCTGGCCAAAGATGGCTAGAAAGGCCGGTTTTAAATGCTTGAAATGCTTGAAAATACTTGAAAATGCTTAGCATCGTTTTGTTTACTTTGATTTGCAGAGGATATTCCATCTACGTCGGGGAGAGACCCCATGGACACTGGTGACGACCCTTATACTGCTCCGGGAGCGACCCAAGAGATGGAGGAGGATATAGAGGAGGAGGCCCTATGGAGGGCCAATGTAGGACGAGGCGGCCATCAGCTCGCAGGAGCGCCTGAGTGGGCCGAGAAATGGGATGGTAGACATCTCATTTGGGTGGCGGAGAGCCACTTGTCATATAGGACGGCGAGGATCATGGTAAGCCTTCAGCTTGTCATTCCCTTATTTATTTATTTCTTACACATTCTATGCTTAAGAAAGCTTTCTTTTGAATTGACGTAGGAGGCTGGGAACATGAGGTCCTTCTATGGTTACACGACGATGATAGACGCCTTTGGTAAGCTGTCGGAGGAAGAAAAGGCTATTATCGAGCGGGAAGCCTTTGGTACCTTGGTACGAGGCTGGAGGGAGATCAAGGAGAGGAAGATTCGGGCTAACCTCAGCCTGATTCGAGCCTTTCTTGATCGGTTCTGGGACACGACCTCGAATTTCCATATGCCTTTTGGAGAGATAGGGGTCACCTTGGAGGACTACGGCATGATCTCGGGTCTTCCGTGTGGAGAGGAGCCGTTGGTGATGCGTTCATTTTATATAGACTTTTTGTACCATATTTGCACACATCTTTATGCATATTTAGTGGTGTTTAGCTACAAATGTCCCCCGAATAGTCTACTATAGTTTCTCTTATCTTATTTGCAGGAATGAACCAAAGAGGAGCATAACCAAGCTTAATGTATGTCCCTATGCATGCATTTAGGAGATGAGTTGAGTCAGAGCTTTAAGACTACTATTTTGAGATGCGCAAAGAAGATAGCTAGGCGAGCAAAGGAAGAACTTCAAATTACTGTTGCCTACTTTGAAGAGCCATATCACGAGTTCTACAACTGATTTTCAGGTGATTATAATTGGAGATTAAAGCTTGTCCTCTTAGCTTTCCAACGCCACTTGAAACGCCCTGTTTTCCCAAGTAACGAAGAAATGGCAGCCGTTTGAAGTTCAGTGCGTGAAGCAGGAATTGTGCGCTGGAAAGTACTCGATCGAGTACTATATTGTTCGATCGAGTCCTTTTTCTACTCGATCGAATAGCTTAATTTTGATAGTGTTTGATCGAGTAGGTTTTCTACTCGATCGAGAGGTTTTAGCTTGGATTTGTTCGATCGAGTGATATAAAGTTGCTCGATCGACTGACTAGCTTATATACTCGCGATTTTTATCCCGTGTTAGGTTTATTTTATGTTAATAATGACTTCCCTATATAAAGGAAGTCGGGATTAGGTCATAAACACACTTTTTACATCTCATACACTCTTAAACACTGTTTTTCTCTCTTAATTGCTGCTACTTTGTTCTTGCCTCTCTTTTTCCGGATCTTAAGTTGTAATTCTCCCTTTACTCTCTTTACTCTCTTTAATTCTCTTCAATTTGCAATGTTTGTTTCTTCTTCATCTCTTGGTCTGGCTTTGTTCATTATTATGCATAGCTAAATATCCTGCTAGGATTTAGGAGATTCGATGAATGATTGTTAGTTGCTAATTAGGTTTACAGATCTTTCGTTGTTATCATGTCTTTGTTGTTAATCACTGCTTTTAACGGTAAATAGCTACTTGAATCGATGCATTTAGCTAATTAACCTTGGTCAGCCTTGACCTAGACTGGAAGGTTGGAAGGGGTGAGACCCGCAGTGAACAATAGGATGCTTTAGTGAGGGCGGAAGCTAAGCTAATAGTAATTTAGGGCGAATTGAGACCGGAAGGAGATATTCGTTGCCCCTTAGACCGATACAATCGACTGATCTGTGACCTTAGCTGCAATTATCTGACATTCATTGATGACCCGACAATCCTAGTTTTCTCTCTCTCTTGTTAATCCCTCTTATCCTTAATTCTCTTGCCTTTAATCTTGATTAGTTTAGAAAACAAATTACAAAACCCCCATCTTGTGACCTCAGACGGACTAAATTAACAAGTAGATAGTGACCGCCTCCCTGTGGAGATCGACCCTACTTACTGCTAGCTTCTGTTAGTGTACTTAGGTTTTATTTTTGGTACTAAACGACGGTATCAAATTTTGGCGCCGTTGCCGGGGAGGCAACTATTTTATTTACTTGTTTATTTTTTCTCTATCTTTAGCCTCAAGGGATTAATTCCTTGAGGCAGTTCTCACCTTTTTCCTTAGTGCTGTTTTGATAGGCCCTGCAGGTCCTACCTAGACAAGCCTCTAGGAGAAAGACCATCAAAGGGAAGGCTTGAGTACCTTTGATCTTCCACCTATGTTCCACCCTATGGCGCATCAGGTGGTTTACTGTAAGAGATGTGGTGCTGCTGGGCACAATGTCATTGTTTGTTTGACAGGGAACGATGAAGTTTGTGCGTTTAAGCAGTGTAGATAAGCCAGTCAACCTTTTGGAATTGTGCCGCCACATCCGCTTTATCAACAGGGCTATCAAAAGCCTCCATTCATTTGGCCACCGCAACAACAAGCTCCTCCTCTTGATAGACAGAAAGAAGAGATTGGGGAACTGAAATCTTTGATCAAGACACTTGCATTTAAAATGCAAGAGTATGATAGATATACGTACGCTCAAATCGATGAGCTTGAGTCTCAAATAGCTCAATTAGCTGCTGGGACGTCCTTTAGGCACGCAGAGGGTGGTCTTACCCATGAAGGACCCGAGTTGCCTATCGACGCTGATGATTTGTATGACTCGGAATGCGATTATCTATCGGAAAATGAAGCAAGCCACGAAGATTTCTGCGCTGCACTAGAACAATCACTCGATCGAGCTAGTAATAGTGTTCGATCGAGTAAAATATCCGAGGAAGTGTTCGATCGAACAGAAAATTTTACTCGATCGAACAGCAACTATAAGGAAGATCTCGATCGAGCATGTTCTTGTGTTCGATCGAGTAAAAATCAAGAGGAAAGTTCTCGATCGAGTTCTGTCTTTACTCGATCGACTACTTTGGCCATGGAGAGCAATGATTTGTCACTTGGGTCCGTTTTGGATGACGAATTTGGTGAAGACAATGGTTATGGTGAATCTCCCCTTTTCAAAGCCGAGCTGGACGCGTTAGAGGCTGCGATATAAGGGACAGAACCCACAGAGGAGGGTAACGAGAAGACAGCTGAGTCAGTGATTGCTCCTAACACGGAAGAGGTAATATATTCTTTTGTCAATGATTCCGACATTGAGAGCGACCAACCTGAGGTAGTTAACGATAAATTCATTATTGTTAGTATTAATAGTACGCTATCTCATTTGACTCATGTTTTTTCTTTTGATGCTCTACCCCCTCCCAGATGGATAAATAATTTATCAATTTTTCACCATACTTGTCATCCGAAAGTCGTTAAGCTGAGACGGTACCATAGATTACCTTTAAATGCTCCCAAGCTCTCTTATTTTCCACTGACGGATAATTTGAGTTTTTATATTCCGCCCGTAGCTGGAGGGCAGGAATACTTTGTGGATAAATTTGGGAGCTGTCATAGGAAATTCGTTAGGCTCAAACGGTTGCATGTTTTAATTTCCTGTTTTATTTTTATATTATGGTGCTACTTACAGTTTTTTGTAGCACATGCGCAGCTATTTTATCGGTTGCTGTGTGCTTTGAGCTGTTTTGACCAGGCTAAATTAGAGAGGCTCAAAGAAAAGAAGATCGAGCTGGGACCTGTTTGAAACTAGCGCTACTGGGAGGCAACCCGAAGTTTTAATTTTTAGTTGCTTTTCAAACATTTCAGCTGTGTGTGTAATAATTGATTTTTAAACCATAGACTGAAACAATTAAGCTTGTTTTATTAGTTTCGCGGGCTGTTTATTTCGTCTTTGCAGGAATCTCTTGTGGATGGCTCGATCGAGTACTTTATATACTCGATCGAATCCTTTTACTGCTGATTTCACTCGATAGAATACATCTTCTTCTCGATCGAGTGCATGCCAAAAAAGATCTTTTGATCGAGAGCCCTACTTCCTCGATCGAACTGCTTAGGTGCCCAGTCTACTCGATCGACTATTGTTCCATTTCGATCGAGTGCTTTCGACTTTGATTCACTTCCTATTAAGCTGTTCTGCAGCTGTTGGCGACCTCCCATGTTCATGGTCGGTTGGGGAGGTCCCTCCTTTACGTTGTTGGTCGGACTATCGTTTTCGGTTACTTGTCGTTAGGAGTACCTAGACCAAAACAATATTTATAACTTCACAAACTACTCTACTATTAGTAAAGAGGTAAGTAAAGGTCGGATCCCAAGGGACGGGTATTGATGTAGGATTTTCGTTTGCAAATGGTCGTGTCTAAGGGTGTCACAATTTGGGTTGAGATAAGAGATCACTAAACTAAATAACATTGTAAATAAAAAAGCACGATGATTAAAATGAGATGTAAACAATTGATTAAAAGCACTAGGGTGTCATGAGTTCATAGGGGATACATGGGAATTGATCATACAAACATATTCTCAAATTATAAGCAAGCAATTAATGTTGTGATAGGATCGAGTTGGTTTATATCTTACAATCCTAGGAAGGTTTGGGTCCCGGAGCCGAATCGATTAGATCGTACAACACCTACAAGTCCACTTAATCCTCCCTACTCAACTATATGCATGGTCTAATGAGACTCGAGTTGGTTTATGGCTTACAAATCTCATTGAAAAGGTAAGTGATGGGTAAAAAATGCAAGGATTCATAGGCTCGCATTTCATCAAACATAACATGTGCATAAGTTAAGATCACAACAAGCAAGCAAATAAATTATGTGAACATATTAGATTAAGTATGAATTATCCCCAATGTTGGTTTCCCCTAATTCCCCATTAACCCTAGTTAAGAGACTACTCACTCATTATCAAGTTTAACATTCTAACAAGGTTGTCAATCATATTAACAAAGCAAAACATGATGAATGAATGGAAATGATTAAAAATAATTAAAAAGGGATTAAGAGAATTATACCTAATGATGATTCCAAAATAATAAGCAAAGAATAATAGAAGTACTTGATGATTGATGGAAGGTTGTCAATCTCCCAATAATACCCAAATAATCTTCAATTACCCAAAATAAATGATGAACAATAGAGGAATTAAGGAAATGATATTTGTATTAATGCTTAATTAAGAGTTGATTACAAGATTAAGATGAGATAAGAACATAAAAAGAGCATAAGAAGGATATGATAATATAATTAGTACAATGGGGTATTTATACTAAGGATTAGGTACATAAATTAGGGTTACTAAGGGCTTAAATGACTATTAAGACCCTTAAGAAAAGTTGAGGAAATGCTTCTCTCGGGGGAGATGCGCATATCCGTTTTGGTGGTCTTCATAGAATATGCTCATCCCGAGCGTCTTGAGGGAGGGATGGCTTGCACTGGAGAGGAATCCGAGCGGCTTGGTGAGGGAGACGCTCGGATTGAGAGGGACCAGGACGAGCGGATTGGCCACGGGACGCTCGGGTTGTAGCAGGCCAGGACGAGCGTCCCGTGCACTGCGACGCCCGGATTGTTAGCCAGTCAGCTTCTCTTCTTTTCTTTCTCCAACAATCCTCAAGGATCTTGTTGGAGATTCAAGGATCTTCCCATGATTGCCCGTTTACTTCATTATTTACATAGGCCTTCAAGTTTTGTCTTCACTTCGATGCTTGGACATTAGATTCGATCAATTTAACTCCATTTTCCCATGAAAATGCAAGGTTCTTACTCCTTTCCTACCAAGGGATCAAAACCTCAAAGAGTATGCAAAACGAAAGACTAAAGATAGTAAATGACCCAATTATGCACTAAAAAGCATAGGAACGAGGCTAATTCGGGGACTAAATATGCTCTAAAATGAGTCACATCAAATATCCCCAAACCGAACCTTTGCTCGTCCCGAGTAAAGAGGTGAAAAAAACTAGGACCTTTATTTAAACTAACCTACTAATATAGCCGATATGAGACAATTAGCGGGTCTCACTCCGCCCCTTCAACTCACAACAAGACAACCATGAGGTAGGATGCCTTCTTGCAAGGTAAGGTGGGTCTTGCAAAAATGGCGACACATCCAAGCACACAAAATCAAGTAATGGATGCACCTACAAAAATGAATAGCCACTTTCCTCATCTAAGTGGCGGAAATTATCTAAAGGGGAAGCAATCTAAGGGTACACATTCCATTATAGATATGGTTTATTCAAACTACTAAGCCTAGAAGGATACCAATAAATCACCCCCAAGTTGTGTCAAACTAGGGTACCTTTGTCCTCAATCGTTAAATGCTTTTGTCAAGAATAGACTCCCTATGGTGTTAGAAACACTGGAGGATCGCGGAATTCCCCTTCTTGCCTAGACAAGAAGAAGGGTCGTCCCCTCTCTACCATGCACAAAAGTGGATTCAATGGAAAATGGATCAATAGAATTTGAGTTTCATTTTGGAAGTTTGCTTTTGTTGTTGTTTTACCCCCAATTTCTTGTGGCATTTGACATTTTGAGAACACTTTCTTTTTGCCATTTCTTTTGATGTTTGGCTTTTCAATACTTGACAACTTTCAACTTTTTGCATTTTCTTTTTGAACATTTTCAAAGTCACCCCATTTGTAGTGAGGGTGCTTATATTTGAAGGATTAGGGGTTTTCATTTTTGTTACTCCTCTTTTCTTTGATGCAATTGCAAACGTTTTCTTTCCTTTTCATTTCTTGAACTCAAATTTTTTTGAACAATTTTTGTGCCCATTCCCTTTGATGACAAAATGTGGTAGAACATGGATGATGGTTGCATGGTTTCAAGGGTCACCTTGAAATAAACGGTAGACAAGGAGTTATCACACCACAAGGTACTCTTGACTAGGCCTTAATCCATGGGTCAAAGGATACTAGCATGACACACTCTAGGGTGTTTTACAAGAATTCTAACAAGCAAAGTCTTAAGAAGAAAAAGAATCTACAAAGGCCTTATATACACTTGTCGAGCTTCCCAAATAGACGGTTTCACAAAAACATTTTAAACATGCAACTACATGCCATGATGCAACTAATATATATACATCCTAATGCATATGCTTCTACCAACTACTATGCCAAATAATCTAAATGCAAGTCCTATAATCACATTGTTTATACCACATCAATCAAAATAATGCCACATATTCATTAACATAAAGAGGAAAAAGGAGATTGGAAAGATCATACCATGCGGTCTTCAATATCCTCATGTCTCGGATGTGGCGTAGTCGATCAATGTGAAAAAGGATGAACAAACACAATATATACAAACGATATATACAAGACTACACTGCAAAGCAAAGGAAATGAACATGTTTTTGGATTTTTGAATTTTTGAATTTTTTTGTATTCTGTTTTAATTAAATTAAAAGACATATTTTTGTATTTTTTAAAAAAATTTTCAATTTTTATCATTTTTGTTTTAAAAAGGTCAAATTAGAATTTCTCATCCCCACACTAGTATGGGCATTGTCCTCAATGGCCAATACGACAGGAAATTATGCAATCTATATGAAAATGCATGATTTCTAAACTAAATGCAAATTATATGATATATAAACAAGAGTGAATGCAAACTAAGATATCCTATATGATACATGGTTTTTTTTGTTATGTTAGAGAACATAATTTATATTAGCTCCCAATGCATATGCATAAACTTCCCCAAACCAAAATAGACATTATTTCTAATGTCAAAAAATGAGGGAGTTCATGCATAAAAATGCTATGCATGAAACTACAATTTGTCATTTTGGATTTTGAAAATGGGAACAATAAAATGAACACCTCAATGGAACCGGGGTGGGAGTCCTCTAGATGATGCTAGGACTCCACAAATCATGATCAAGATGAAATTATAAGAAAAATAAGTGAAGTAGACAAACCATAAAGGAGGTGTAGGAATGTAGGATCCTCCCAAGAGTTTGCTAGTCCTCTCCTATTGCGTCATCACCATCATCATCAACCTCCTCACTTGAGGCATCATCAACCTCCATGGATGTGGAGTCATTACCACTCTCACTTTCACTTCCCTCTTGTTCCTCTTGATGCGTGTCTAATGTATGATGTTTTGCACCTCATTTCACACGCATTTTAGACTCAATTGAGTAGTTTATGCTACTATTTCCCTTGTTTCGTGTATTTCTTCCTTTTCATGTGATTTTCTAGGAATGTGAAGAATATGGCGGAAAATGGACCAAATCTGCCCCGGAGTGTTTAGCATAGGATTTTACATGAAGTATTGACTCGTGGAATGAGCTTGGTGCGCGTTTCAAGGCCTAAAGATAGCAAAAGCATGGGTCCGTACGAGTTTAACAAGCAAAGAAGCACTTCACGATATTATAGCCTGATTCAGATGGCAATATCTCGAGTTCTATAGCTGATAATCGAGTGATTCCGATTGGAGGTGAAATCTTATCCTCTTAGCTTTCCAACGCCGTGTAGAACGCCTGATTTGACCAAGTAACGAAGAAATGGAAGCTGTTTTAAGATCGGTGCGCGCTGCAGGAATCGTCAGAATACAATTCTGTACAGCACTCTTGGTCGATCGACTGGTACAAGTGGTCGATCGACCACCCCACGAGCTGATGCGCAAGTTAAAAGATCGAGAATTCCAAAGCCCATGGTGATTAGGTTTAGGAATAAAGGTTACGCAGGATTATTCCTATATAACATAACCTTAGTTTTCAGAATAACCATCCAGTTTTTATCATCAAGTTCTTAATATACAATTCAATAGTCATTAGTTTAGATTATTTTCCGTCAATAAAGCTTTCTTTACACTCGGTTTCGATCTTTCCTCTTCAATTCTCCCTACGGTATTTTCTGTTCCTTCGTTTAATACTCGCTGTTTTAAGTCATTCGTAGTATATAATTGTTAGGTTAGAATTCCCAAAGCCAATTATCGTTTTATGTTAATTGTTTATTTAATTAATCTAAGCATGAATTTGTTAGCTTTATTTGATAATATTATTGCTGTTTTTATCACAAGTATGAGTAGATAAATCACCATTGCTAGGATGTAGAGGAGCTATAGCGTAGATGGCATAAATTATAGGCGATTTCGATTCACGGTATGGTCGATCGACCGGTACCCATGGTCGATCGACTGGTTACGCGTCTGGTTTTGCTTTGTTTGTTTCGTTAAGTGCTTTATCTTTCAATGAGACCGAGAGGAGACTTGATAGATGCTCAAACTTGACCATCCCATAGATCGAGAGATAGGAATGGACAATAATTAACGAATTAAAACGACTAAATTGCTAAGATCGAGAGATAACGTGATTTAGTTTGCATTAGGAATCATTAATCAAGAAATAGAGTTAGTATTATTGAGACTTAGGGATTAGTAGCATAGGCCGAGAGGTAGCTACTATTTAACATGGACCGAGAGGACTTGTTTTCTCCATCCTTCGCGGCCGTATTTCGAAGTTACCTAGGATTATGTGCCGTCGCAGCTATAGTGAACCGACCGTCTTAGCTCTTCTTTTATCTTTTGCTTACTCTAAATTTTATTCTTTGCTTATTTATTTTTGCATTTTAGACTTAGATAAACTTTAATCCAAAACCCCCAGAAATTCATAGACTAAAATTAAAACAATTAGAATTCCCTACCTCCCTGCGGATCAACCCTTACTACCGCTTGCTAGTTATAGTTTGGAAAATTATAAATATTATTTTTGATACTTACATCAACAGGTATCAAATTTTGGCGCCGTTTCCGGGGAGGCAGCGCTAGTTTTAGTTGTTTTTTATTTTAGTCTGTGTTTCGCCTCAAGGGAAGACTGAGTACCTTGAGGCAGTTCTTATCATTTCCTCTAGTGTTGTTTGTTAGGTCCTACAGGTCCTATCTACAGTACTTAAGAAGGGTGCACCTATGTTCCATTCTCAGGAGCAGCAGGTGCCATTTTGTGGGAGATGCGGGGGAGCGGGACACACATCTGAGGCATGTAGGAGCCCTAATGAGAAGATGTTTGCTTTTCATCAAATTCAGCTCGACAATTCGTAAAATTACGCTCCTACTTCACCGCATCAACCATATGTGCCTCCTTATGAAGCCCCACCACCATCCACTCCGTCACAGCAAGAGTCAAATAATGAAGTTGCAGAGTTGATAAGTCTAGTGCAGCTGCTTATGGTAGAGGTACCGAAAAGTAATGCAGCGAATGAGGTCTCAATCACGGAACTGAAATCTCAATTTTATACATTAGATAAGAATGCAGCTGAGATACCGAGTCAATTTCACTCTCTGAATCAGCGTATTGAGACCGTACATGCAATGGCGCTGAGGAGCGGGTCTGCTCTCGATGGACCCGAGAAAGCTGCTGAAAAAGGGAAGAAGAAAAAGGGTGAGAAAAAGACGATCAGCAGTAATCACGGTCGATCGACCGCATCACCCAGTCGATCGACCAGTCCGCGCAACAGTGCAGTTTCTGGTCCTGAGGAAGCCAGTTGATCGACCGACCTCATTGGTCGATCGACTGAAAACGCAGCTGATAATGAGCCATTTCGTCCTCCAATGCTAGATAATTTGAGGGACTACTTGTTTCAGGGTACTACAGCTCCGAAATTATCGAGGCAAGATCCAGATGTTTATGGGTCCATTCCGATTCCAAAGTATGACCCTACGACGGTCAATGGTTCATTCCTAAGACGATCTGAAGAAGGTTCGAGCTATAACAAGGATAAAGTAGTGGATTTTCAGCCTAAGTCCACCGATGCCGGTATGAGAGACCTAGAGGAGAGGGCTAAGTTACTTTTGCAAGCCCCATATCCAGAGAGGCTGGTACCAACGAAGGATGAGGTATATTTTGAAAAATTTAAAAATGTCATTCAAAGTCTTAATGTGCAAGTGCCTTTTCTTGAGTTGGTAAATCAAGTTCTCGCTTATATGAAATTCATGAAACAGCTTTTAAACAAGAATCGGAAACTTGATAGAGTCGAGTCTGTTAATTTAACTGAAGAATCTAGCTCTTATTTGACTCACACTGCTCCACACAAGTTAGCGGCAGGGTAGCTTTTGGTCCCTTGTAATATTGGTACCTTCTCAATTGAGAAGGCATTATGTGATTTAGGGGCTAGTATTAGTGTCATGCCATTGAGTCTTGCTAGGAGACTAGGATTGACTAGATTTACGGTCACTAATATGACAGTGCAAATGGCTGATCGTTCTGCGGTCCAGCCCGTAAGAGTCCTAGAGGATATTCCTGTGCAAATAGGAAAATTCTTCTTCCCAGTTGACTTTATTGTGTTATACATACCCGAGGATGCCCATATCCCTATCATTTTGGGTAGACCCTTTTCGCACACTGCTTTGGTGCGATTATTCATGTTGGCTCGGGGACACCGACCTTTAAGGTGGGGAAGCGATCCATTAGTTTTGTCCGGACTTATAGGAAGAAAGATGCTATGTGTCCTGTGACTTGTAATGCGATTTCTACTCGTAAGTCTTATGTTGTAATTAATGACACTCCTCCTTCATTACCCGTGCCTATTCTGTTATGACACCTCCGCCCCTGATTGGGAGCAAATTGGAGGAAGATTCTTACATTTTGGCTGCTCTGCAGAACCGGTTTGGGGAAGAAAGAACCGCTGATTGCTCCAGCTGTGAAGGATTCCATTGTTCAGAGAGGCGGTTTGGGATGTCTGAGCTATGCAACTTACGAGGAGCCAGATGAGGAGCCCAAGAAGAAGGAGCCAGTCAAAATTTCCGAGTCGGATCTTGAGTGTTAGGAGCTAGAAGATGATGGCCATGCTTGGGAAGATGCTAGAGATGATCCGTTGAGTATTCCAGGCAGAGTAGAGTGGAGTCCAACTTCTGAGATGAGCACTGCGGCAGCTACTTCATGTAGACAGAAGCCTTGGTCGGAGATTTTCCATGATTTAGTTGATTCGTTTCTTAGACCTTTTTAAGACAATGTATTGCTTTTAGACTATTTATCGTTTTTCGTGTGCGCGAAACTTCGCTTAGTTTGGTTTGCTTAGGATTTTTATAAACTTTAGACTGTTACTTTGGGTTTTGCGCAATTTTGAGCGCATTATTATGTGTATTTGCAGGTTTATAGACCTTGTTAGCTCAATTTATTGAGCTAATTCAAGAAATCGAGGAAATTCTGGTGATTATTTGATTGATGTTGGCCATCTTAGTCGATCGACTTAGCGCTTCTGATTCAGGAGCTTGTTCCCGTCATCTTGGTCGATCGACAGGAGTAAGGTGGTCGATCGATCGTCGTCATTCGTTGTACTGCATTTTCGATCATTCCCATCTTTGTGTTTGGTCGATTTGCGGAATTGAGGGAGTCTTTTCTCCACTTTATTCTCCGACTTATTTCTGTTTTCTTCCATTTCCTTATTGTGCACATAATTTTGCGTTTCATAAATTGCTTTCTCGGAAATTATGCGCGGTACTTTTGTTTGTCTTTTCAGGTACTTGTTGGTAGCACTGCTGGCGACTGAAACCTCCTAGCTCACGTTGGTTTGGGGAGGTTTCCCTTTTTGCTGCGCTTAAAGTCTTGTGAGTTTCCGAGTCCTTCTTTTATGTCAATTTTGGTTATAATTCCGCAACTCCCATTTCCTTTGCTTATTTTCTTATATGATTTTGCACAATGGGGACATTGTGTGATTTGGTTTGGGGAAGGGTTTTGCGTTACATTCACATGTTCAATTGCATTTCTGTTTCACGTTTATTGCATTTCAGTTTGCATTTGTTATTTCATTTCATATATATATATATATCAAGTTCAAAAAAATTAATTGAAAAATTTCAAAATTTCAAAAATTTTCACGTTTATTTTAGCATGTAGGTTGAGTCGGAACGGTAGTATTTCAATGATGACATTGCATTTGCATCTGTTTTATGCCTAAGCCTTGCTAATTAACATGTTATTAGTAGAATCATATATGCATAATCTACGAGTTTTCGTTAATTTATTTGCTGAATCTTGAGACTTGACTTAGATTTTTGGCAAACTACATTATATTCTGAGATTTAGAGCTTATAACTGGTGACATTTATGACCAGTTTATTTAGGATGTAAGTAGTTACTCCTTATAAGTCATGTTACATCAATATGCATAAATATGAACTTAATCTGCTTAATACCCGTATGCATTCGGTTTGTGGTTTGTTGACACATGTGGTAGAGGTCCCCTTTTCTCATTTTACCCATAAGCCTCACATAGCCAAATTTGCCTTTTCGTCCCATAAGCTACATACCATTATTTAGCCTACCCTATCCGAGCTAGTATTGGTAGTTGTGGGAATGTGTTTATTGCATCTTGGTTATATTGCTCTGTATGAGAAGGTTGGTGGAATGTTGAAAGGAGGAAAGAAAGGAAGAGAAAATAGAATTGAAAAAAAAAACGAAAAATGAAAAAATGAAAAGAAGGAACAAATGAAAAGAAAAAAAATCAAAATCGCATAATTCAAAGTCTTTATCATATGGCGATTTTTGCTCCCATGCTTTATTATTATCATTTGGGGAGTTGACTTTTTGTGGAGATTGTGAGATTAGTGCTACTCATTAGCACCGTTTTGTATTGATTTATCTGGAGCAAGAAGTTGGATGTTGCTATAATTTGGACATGTAGTTACTAGCTTGGCTTTAACTCCTCATATCCAAATTTATCTTAGCCCTTCTTACCCATAGCCTCACATATCCATATTTACCTTGGCATGTGTCATCGTCACTGGTTTGGTTGGAATGCATATGTACGGTTGTAGATATTATTTTCATATTAGATTGCAGACATGTTCTTATAGGTCGTAGTTAGGTGAGTGTCGTTACAAAATTACTTCTTTCTATCTTTACATATATTCACCTGTACTTATTTGAGTGATTTGAGCGACCCGTGAGAGTCCAATTTGATAAGTCTCTATAGTTGACGGTTCAGCAGTTTTTAACGACTCCATAACTCGTTTGCATGATTCACAATGCTAATTGATTGTTAGTTGTGCATTAAATTGGTTTAGGCTTTACTTGTTGCATTTCGCTCTGAGATTGAACTCGTTCCATTGGGTTTTAGGATCGAGTCTTGTTCTTGCTTGGGGACAAGCAAGGGTTTGGTTTGGGGAAGTTTGATGCGTGTCTAATATATGATGTTTTGCACCTCATTTCACATGCATTTTAGAGCTCAATTGAGTAGTTTATGCTACTATTTCCCTTATTTCGTGTATTTCTTCCTTTTCGTGTGATTTTGTAGGAATGGGAAGAATATGGCGGAAAATGGACCAAATCTGCCCCGGAGTGTTTAGCATAGGATTTTACATGAAGTATTGACTCGAGGAATGAGCTTGGTGCGCGTTTCAAGGCCTAAAGATAGCAAAAGCATGGGTGCATACGAGTTTAACAAGCAAAGAAGCACTTCACGATATTGCAGCCTGATTCAGATAGAAATATCTCAAGTTCTAGAGCTGATAATCGAGTGATTCAATTTGGAGGTGAAAGCTTATCCTCTTAGCTTTCCAACGCCGTGTAGAACGCCTGGTTTGACCAAGTAACGAAGAAATGGCAGCTGTTTTAAGATCGGTGCGCGCTGCAGGAATCGTCAAAATGCAGTGCAGACAAGACTCTTGGTCGATCGACTGGTACAAGTGGTCGATCGACCACCCCACGAGCTGATGCGCAAGTTAAAAGATCGAGAATTCCAAAGCCCATGGTGATTAGGTTTAGGAATAAAGGTTACGCAGGATTATTCCTATATAACATAACCTTAGTTTTCAGAATAACCATCCAGTTTTTATCATCAAGTTCTTAATATACAATTCAATAGTCATTAGTTTAGATTATTTTCCGTCAATAAAGCTTTCTTTACACTCGGTTTCAATCTTTCCTCTTCAATTCTCCCTACGGTATTTTCTGTTCCTTCGTTTAATACTCGTTATTTTAAGTCGTTCGTAGTATAGAATTGTTAGGTTAGAATTCCCAAAGCCAATTATCGTTTTATGTTAATTGTTTATTTAATTAATCTAAGCATGAATTCGTTAGCTTTATTTGATAATATTATTGCTGTTTTTATCACAAGTATGAGTAGCTAAATCACCATTGCTAGGATGTAGGGGAGCTATAGCGTAGATGGCAAAAATTACAGGCGATTTTGATTCACGGTATGGTCGATCGACCGGTACCCATGGTCGATCGACTGGTTACGCGTCTGGTTTTGTTTTGTTTGTTTCGTTAAGTGCTTTATCTTTCAATGAGACCGAGAGGAGACTTGATAGATGCTCAAACTTGACCATCCCATAGATCGAGAGATAGGAACGGACAATAATTAACGAATTAAAACGACTAAATTGCTAAGATCGAGAGATAAAGTGATTTAGTTTGCATTAGGAATCAATAATCAAGAATGAGAGTTAGTATTATTGAGACTTAGGAATTAGTAGCATAGGCCGAGAGGTAGCTACTATTTAACATGGACCGAGAGGACTTGTTTTCCCCATCCTTCGCGACCGTATTTCGAAGTTAGCTAGGATTATATGCCATCGCAGCTATAGTGAACTGACCGTCTTAGCTCTTCTTTAATCATTTGCTTACTCTAAATTTTATTCTTTGCTTATTTATTTTTGCAATTTTAGACTTAGATAAACTTTAATCCAAAACCCCCAGAAATTCATAGACTAAAATTAAAACAATTAGAATTCCCTACCTCCCTGCGGATCGACCCTTACTACCGCTTGCTAGTTGTAGTTTGGAAAATTATAAATATTATTTTTGATACTTACATTGACAGGTATCACCTCTTCTTCATTCTCTTCTTCTTCTTCACCTTCTTGCTCACCACTCTCATCAACAACCATCTCCTTTTCACCCAAGTTACCACCTCTAAAAGCACTAGGAAATAATGTTTCCTTATCCGCCCAACTAGGCAAAGGACAAGATGATCGAGAAGTCATTGCCTAGCAAGATGTAGGAGGGGCAGATATTGTGCTTTTTAAGCATTGACTCAATCTTCATAAGCTTGCTTGTGCATTTCTTTCATCAAGAGAGTCAAGTAGTCATTCCCCGCCTTAACATTTTCTGGTTGAAATTCATGGTAGGTGAATGGGTAAGGTGGGGTGATAATGGAGGAGAAGGGCTTGGCAACTTCTTCCCCTTGGTGTTGAATAATATATTCGGCTTCCTCGGAGAGTGGGAAAAGGTAGTTGGGCCTATGAACATTCAATCGGCAAATCTTGCTTGGCAATGTGAAGGATTTAGCTTCATTTGTCAACCACCCAAATTTGTTATCAAGAGTATCGTTCTTGACCCATTTGAACTTTTGGACCATGGTGGCTAGATCAATGATATGACCTCCCTTTACCGGTGTTTATGTGTCATTCTTGTTGAAATTCCGGTTAAAGTGATTAGCCAAATAAGTCACTAATCCTCCATTAACAATAAAGGCCGTGCCTTCTTTGCCACAATCAACATTGAGCCATCTTTCAATCAAGAGTCGTAAAGCGTTGTATGGCTTTGTGAACTCTCTTCCAATGTTCAAAGTCGACTCGAGAAGAATAAAGTCAAGTTCGGTGAGATAATTTGTACCTTTCCTAACTATCAAGGTATTCCGGAAATGGCCTTCCATAGAGGAGCGGGGTCATACTTGGTAGGCTTCTTTGTAAAATTTGGGTCATCACTGATGCGTGCCCTAAATATGATGTTTTACACCCTATTTTACACGCATTTCAGAGCTCATTTATGTAGTTTAAGGCTACTATTTGCCCCGTTTCGTCTACTTTCGCGTTTTTATGTAATATTGCAGATTTATGCGGAAATGAGTAGATATTGAGCTAAATCCGTCCCCGAGTATCTTGCACTGCATTTGACGTGAAGTATTTACTCAAGGAACGAGCTTGGTGCGCATTCCGAGGCCCGAATGACAAACCCACGAGAAGATTGAAGTCAACTATCAGCTACCTCAGTCGATCGACCTCTGCCCTTGGTCGATCGACCAGAGCACGAGTTACAGAAGACACTGTTCAGAGCCACTCAGTCGATCGACCGGCCACAGTGGTCGATCGACCAAGTTATGAGCTGATACGCAGATTAAACATATAGAACGAGAAATCCAAAGCCCAAAGCTATATTAGGTTTAGGAATAAAGTTACGTGAGTTTGCTATAACGTAACCTGACTAAAAACTTTAGTCATGGAGTTTTTAATTCCGTTTTTCATCAATTTTAGTTTATCATTAATTAGGGTTCGAGGATTATTTTGGTATTGAATACGATTCACTTTCACATTTAGCTTTGTTCTTTTCCTTCGCAATTCACACGGTACTCTCCTGTTTTATTCAGTTATTTTGCTTTCATTCATAGTTATAGAATTGCTAGATCAGTTTCCCCAAGCCGAATTTCCATCTTATGTTAATTGTTTATTTCTCCGTATTAATCATGAATTCTGTAGTTTATTTAGCCAATTTTATTGTTGCCTTTATCTTCAGTATGAGTAGCTAAATAGCTTGTGCTAGGATGTAGGGGAACTGTAGATTAGGCGGCGTAGAATAGTAGACTGAAATCGTGTGTCAGTCGATCGACCGCCATACCTGGTCGATCGACTGGCCACGTGAGGAATTTCTTCGTTTTAATTGCTTTAAATTCTATATTTGACGAATCGAGTGCACGCGACTAGTTGAATGTTTAGGAAATGACTGACCCATTAGATCGAAAGATAGGGAAGGTTGATTGACCACCAATTAAAATGACTAAACTATGCTGAGATCGAAAGGTAGGTAAAGTTTAGGTTTTTAGTCACTTTTCAGGACGCGAGTCAGTACTAGTGATATTAGGGACCCGTAGCGAGGTCGAAAGATGCTACTTGTTAAGAGTGGACCGAGAGGACCTCTTGTTTTCCCGCCTTATGTGTTTTATTTAGACCTACTTAGTATGATGCCGCCGAAACTATAGTGAACCGACCATCATAGTACCCCTTTTATATATATTTTCATCCGTTTATTTAGTTTACTTTGTTGTATTGTCTTTAGCTATAGACCAATTCAAATCAAACCCCCACACACTGTTACCTTAGGACTAAATTTAGACAATTATTAATTACATTCGCCTCTCTATGGTTCGACCCTGCTACCACTGTCTATAGTTGTAGTTGGATTATAAATTTTATCTTTGGTACTCACAACGACGGGTATCAAATTTTGGCGCCGTTGCCGGGGAGGCAATTGTTCTAATTTTTAGTGGTTTTATTTTTAGTCTGTTTCTTAGTTTAAGGGACATTCGTTCCTTAAACTATTCCCATATTCTTTTTGTAGTTTCTTCTTATGCGCAGGTCACAGGGTGGTAAATTAGTACCTTTCAATCCTGAGATTGAGAAGACCTTGCGTGAGTTGAGACGATCATCTAGAGTACTGCCGACAGAGGAAGAGCTGAGTACTCTGTCTAGTTACTACGAGAACGAGCTATACGAGGAGGATCCACCTTCATCACCCATTTCCACTTCTTCAGCTGAGACAGTCACATCTCCGAATTTCCGGTCATGGCGAAGAAGCGAGTATAGCGATCTCTCAGAGCCCACATTGCAAATCTATATAAGGGGTTCGAATTACCGGGAGCTGATAGAAAATTCAAACCGAAGCCTGCTTATATCAACTTGGTTGAGAGAAACCAATTCAGAGGTGCTGCAAATGAAGATGCAGCCAAGCATATGGAGATATTTATTGATTATTGCTTGAAGAGTCTATTGATCCAAAATACTCAAGGGGGGGGGGGGGGAATTGAGGATTTAAAACTTTTTGAAAGCTTTTTTGATTATGCTAATGTAATTGATTATTTGAAGTTTATTGATTAAACTTTAACTAATCAACTAATGAAGGTAAACGTAATAAAAGAAACAGACGAAAGAACGAAGAGACACAGGGTTTTGAAGTGGTTCAGTTTCACAAGTCGAAACCTACGTCCACTATTCTCGATTAATAAATTTAGTACCTTTCTACGGATTACAAATTTACTAACCCAACTCGTACAACTAACTCTAGCTGTAACTCAATGAGTACCGTTAAATACTCGAGTGACTAACTTACGCTAATAAGAAAGCACTAATGATTCTAACAAAGGTTCACGTTAATGAACAAGTTAAGAATTCAACTAAGCACTATTATCTTATAACGATAAATGAAGAACGAGTATGCGAGTTTTATGACACACGACCTTTCAAAATAGCGAATCGGTTTTTCTGTTTAAAACACACGGTTTGCTTTGTAAAAATTAAAAACAATTTTTATGCTTAAGGTGTCTCTGTTTTATGTTGTAAATAGCAAAGTATTTATAAGAGAAGGAAGAGTAAGCTACACGGTTTTGTCAAACCCTAATAGCCGAAATATTAAGATATAAAAACAAATTATATCTTCTTATTATCTCTTTCCTAAAAGCCTTAAAAGATAATAAAGAATATTCTAAAAGATAGAATATAATCTTTCCAAATATTATCTTTACTATAAATTCTAAGATTATGATAAGATTTTCTAAAACAAGAATATCTTTTACCATAAATAAATATATTAAGTAGGATATGTAAGATATATAAAGATTTTATTATAGAATAAAATCTTAACCTAAAATACCCTAGGCAACACGAATATCACGGCCCATAAACTTCGTGAATCGTGCAAACCCTAATCTCAACATATAATTAGAATTTAGGTTTTAAGAGAGGCTATACAGAAACCCTAATTAGTAGCAAGGTCCAACTCATAAGTTGATCCATCAAGACTACCAATTAACGTTTACAATTTTCGAAACAATTATAAGTCGTGTATAAAAACTCAGCATTTCAATGTTATAGTAGAAGAGCTATAACATTGAGCTCTTTTATAAGTAATGTTATAGCTGCAAAGCTATAACTTTACTAATCAAGAAACTCATTCTTGATTACCATTATGAGATAATCACCTATACTATTCTAATCTTCAAGAAGATCTTTGAGTATAGGCTACGTCATCATCCAAGCTTGATTAATCTTTAGACGGACTTCGTCTTCACATAATACTTGAATGAATCTTTGAATCGTTTGATGTTGAACGAAGGCTTGAACTTCTTACGCAATTGTCACACTCTTCTTTGTTGCTCGTAATAGGTTGGTTCTAAAATACTTAACAAACGATTACACGCAACAAGTATATAAAATATAAAATACCTTGACATCATCAAAACATAAACATATAAATTATATGGTTCAACAAATTCCCCCTTTTTGATGATGGCAAGTCTCCTAAATTTGTGACTAAGTAAAAAGTTCCCCCTCAATATAACACCGTTATCTTGATAATAAAGATTAACGCAAGATCCAAACGATTTTTCGAAAACCGAAACTTAAGGACTTTAAGAGACAATTGGTCTTGACAAGGAGCAAGCTTAGGTAGATGCTTACTATAGACGTTCTTCCCCCTCTTGACATCATCGAAAAGTTAAGAACAAATCAAAAATGACTAGAATAATATAAGACGAGACAAGAGATAAAAACGCCATAAGAAATAGTAATAACACGCAAGACTAGAAGCATCCAAAAGATAATTATCATACAAACTAGGAATTAAACATGTTAAAGCCAAAGTGGGCCGAATAAACACATGTCTAATGAAACACTTGGGCCATAACCACAAGTGCATTGCCAAAATGGGCCGAATAAGAAGTTTGTTAAACACACCATTAAAAGAAATAAAAAGAAATCTAATTAAGGTAAGGGCTAATAATGGTAAGGCAGGGAGATCAAATGTTACGGGTCTTATACGGGTTTACGTAGTCGGGCCTAGTACGATGCTCTAAGGCATCAAGACGGTCAAACGAGCTTGAACCGGTGAGAAAGTGTACCAATGCTCCTCTAAAAGTTAAGCACTTTCAAGGAAAGAGCTTTCGTGGCCTCCAACGTGAGAGCTTGATCACCCGCCATGGCTTTCCCGTGCATAACCAAAGCACCACCCTGACTCGTAAGGAAAGTGAGACGATCACCGTGTGGGAACACTTCCCCACGAATTGCCTTCAACTCCCTTTCAAAACCCGCTAACCTTTTGTCTACTTCCTCCATCCATGAGTACACCCGACTAGCATCCAAGCCCGAGTCTAATGACCGAGATGGTCCAACCCGTGACAACACCGTAGCCAAATTAGTCGAATGCTCTTCAAATTTCTCCATTAAACCATTCATAAATCCCTCCAACTTTGACTCCATAGCTCCTAAACCCGAATCCACCGGGGCTTTCTCAACATCTTTTGCAAGAAGCAACTCGGGTCCATCAACAACAAGACCCATTAGCTTGATCAACTTGTCACACATAAAGTCCCACGCACTAACACCGTAACTATCAGGCCCCACCACTCGTTTTATTTCCAACAATCTAGACACCCACATACCATAAGGCAAATCGATAGTGGTGCTCAACTTCTTCTTAGTTACCGTAAGACTTGTTTGAATTATACGGTGCAACACGACACTTCCCAAATTCACCTTCTGACCTTCCAACCAAGAATAAACCATTATAGCTTCATAACTCGACACCTTATCACAGCCTCCTCTTCTCGGCACCACTGTGTTCCATAAAAAGTTCAAGAGGAACTTGATTTTTGCCGAGAGAGGACGAACCACGATATTTCCTCCCTCCGTCATCTCCTCAAAATACTTCTTTACCAACAACTCCTTTTCACTCACAACATTAGACCACTCAAGACTCGGATTTAATTCAATTCCTTCATCGAGAACCGAAAAAGCAGAGCAAAAATCCGAAACAGAGACCGTCACATCCACGCCATTAACAACCGCATGCAAGACTCGTTTCTTAATTGAAACACTAGCAAAGAATTGAACCACCTCAACTGGGTAAACAGGACCCGAAAACTGACTAATGTGACTCCACCCTTGAAAATCAAGAAAATTAACAAAGAAAGCAAGAGCAGGAACACTAACCAACCAAGATTTCGGATAGTACCTACCACCATGAATGGAATACCTCAAAACTCGATTAACTAAGATGCTTTCATCATGAGTAAGCCGAACACGATTTAACCTTTCCTTGGTCGCGGCTTTTGAAGCATCCCTAAGCAAGGTACGAGCAACACCATTCCGAACTATCACCTCGGGTTCCTCCACATCTTCACTATCACCAACAACTACTTTATTTTTACCTTTGAAAAGACGACGTCTTTTGCCTTCGGACACCGATTCGTCCCGACTACGAAACAGGCGCGAATTTTGGTTTGGTTGTGGTGAAGGACAATTAATGGAGTGAGGATCATGTGGTGGTAAAGGTGATGTTTGGTTAGGAAAGGGGCTGTTTTGGTGGTGACGGGTTGAGGATCGGGTATTTTTTACATGAGATGGATTCATGATGATGGTGATTGTTGAAAAAGGAGGTGATGGTGATGGTTTGAGTAAAGGAGATGAATTGTGGTGATGGTAAAAATTTGAGAGAAAGAAAGGTATGCAAGTGGGGTTGGGTGGACGGGTAAAACGCAAAGGGTAGATATAGGTGTAGGCTTAGGGTTAACAAGTGGAGGTCAATTATGGTAAGTGTCTTAATTAGGAATTAGTATTGTGATAGGTATAGGAATTTATGGTGATAAGACACAAATTAGGAAAAAGATTTTATATATGAGCCGTGTATAGTGGAGCTTATTTGGGAAGATTTTTGTAAATTGGAAGGATAAAAATATGGTGTGCTTTGTTTATTGTGATATGGAATAAGTTTGTATAATAATTAAATTCTAAATAGCAAAAAGAATTTTATGATAAAAATATTTCTATAAACGAAATTATTCATGCAACGCAATATACGGACACAGTCATACAATCTTAACTTAACTAGTCAGTCATAAAAAGATTGAACAGATATAGAAGCTTAGGTACCACTGATTAAACCAATTTCCAACCGTAAAGTCTCAAATCGTTCTCTAGCTAATGATTTTGTCAAAATTTCTGCCCAATGTTTTTCAGTACTACAAAATTCAAGTTTTATATTCCCCTTCTCAACATGGTCTCGTATAAAATGGTGTCTTATTTTAATATGCTTGGTACGTGAATGTTGTGAGGGATTTTTAGAAATTATTATCGCACTAGTATTATCACATAAAATAGGAATACATCCTACATCAACACCATAATCACATAATTGTTGCTTAAGCCATAAAAGTTGAGTACATACCAGTCTTGCAGCAATATATTCGGCTTCAGCAGTTGAGAGAGCAACCGATTTTTGTTTCTTTGAACCCCACGTGATGATACATGGTCCGACAAAAGTGGCGACACCCGACGTGCTTTTTCAGTCTAGAGAACATCCTGCGTAGTCGGCATCGGAATAACCGACTAGATCAAAATTGCACTCCATTGGATTACCATAGGTATAAGTTGGCCGTTCCAATCAAGTAACGTAGAATTTGTTTTACGGCCGTCATATGCAATTCTTTGGGAGACGATTGATATCTCGCACAAATGCATACGCTAAACATAATATCGGGTCTACTAGCGGTCAAATATAACAGTGACCCAATTATCCCACGGTAAGTAGTTTCATCAACTGATTTACCATTTTCATCCAATGTCAATTTCTTGTTTTCGACCATTGGAGTAGGCATAGCGTGTGAATTTTCCATTCCAAATTTCCGAATCAACTCCTTGATATATTTATGTTGATGGATTTTAATGCCTTCATCAGTTTGTTGTATTTGCAGACCTAGGAAGAATTTTAATTCTCCCATCATACTCATTTCGAATTCGGAAGTCATCAACTCAGAAAAATATTTGCATAGGCTTCGGTTGGTTGATCCAAAGATGATATCATCGACGTATATTTGAACAACCAAAAGGTCAGAACCCTCAGTTTTTAGAAATAGGGTTTTGTCGACGGATCCTCTACTAAATCCACTGTCAAGTAGAAACTTAGATAATCGATCGTACCAAGCCCTAGGTGCTTGTTTTAATCCATATAGGGCTTTATCCAATTTGAACACGTGATCCTCAAATTTGATATTCTTAAAACCAGGGGGTTGTTCAACGAAGACTTCCTCTTGTAAATAACCATTCAAGAATGTCGTCTTAACGTCCATCTAGAAGAGCTTCATTCTCTTGTGTGCGGCGAATGCTATCAGAAGTCTAATAGCTTCAAGACGAGCAACAGGTGCGAAGGTCTCGTTATAATCTATACCTTCTTGTTGATTATACCCTTGGACCACCAATCTTGCTTTGTTTCTGACAATGACTCCGACATCATCTAATTTGTTCCTGAAGACCCACCGAGTTCCAATGACTGTACGATCTTTTGGTCTAGGAACTAAATGCCAAACTTTGTTTCTTTCGAACTGTTGTAGCTCTTCTTGCATAGCTATAATTCAATCTGATTCAGCTAGAGCTTCATTGATGTTCTTTGGTTCGATCATGGATAGGAAAGAGTAGAAAGAGCAGAAGTTATTTAAGGAACGTGTTTTTTAAACACCCTTCTTAATATTCCCAAGAATATTGTCCATGGGGTGTGAGTTCTTGTATTTCCACTTTGTTGAAGTTCTTGGTTCTTCATCGTTATTTGAGCTTGTCCCGACTTCATTTGGTTCTGAATTAGAGGAAGTTCCCCTTGAATCCAATCCAGGTGTTGTATTTGAGCCGATTATAACCTCGGACTCTATACCTTGATTTGGATTCAATGTTACGGTAACATCATCTATAACATTGGTTTGGGAGTTCTTGTCTTGAGTCAATGTTATAGTATCATCAACTATAACTTTGCCTTTCTCCTTTTTATCTTTTGAGGAACGAATAAGTTCATCACTTATTCCCTCAATTTCGTTATCCTCTAATTCCAATTCCGGGGGGGTCGTCTCTTGAAAGACGAAAGTCGGGTTCATCCAAGTCTTCTTCCTCATCCTGTAAAGGCTTATTGAACACGTTATCTTCATCAAAAATAACGTGGACACTTTCTTCAATACAAAGAGTTCTTTTATTGAAGACTTTGTAAGCCTTGCTATGATCTGAGTATCCTATGAAAATCACCTCATCACTTCTAGGGTCGAATTTGCTTAAACGGTTTTTACCGTTGTTATGCACAAAGCACTTGCTCCCAAAGCAATGAAGATGGGAGATATTAGGTTTTCGACCTCTGAGAAGTTCGTAGGGGGTTTTCTTGAGGATAAGTCGGATCATAGCACGATTATGGATGTAGCAAGAAGTACTTATGGCTTCAGCCCAAAAATTACGAGGTAAACCACTACACAGAAGCATTGTACGTGCCATATCTTCTAAAGTTCTATTCATACGTTCAACGACACCGTTTTGTTGAGGAGTTCTTGGTGCAGAAAAGTTATGACCTACACCATTAACTCTACAATATTCTATAAACGTTTGGTTGTCAAATTCGGTGCCATGATCCGTACGAATAGATACAAGATTAGTCTTATATTTGTTTTGAACACGTTTCATAAGACAATCAAATTCATCAAAAGTTTCGTCTTTTGAATGAAGAAAGATAGGCCATACATACCTTGAGTAGTCGTCTACAAGAACAAAGACGTACCTGGATCCTCCTCTACTCCTTACCTTCATAGGTCCACATAAATCCATGTGTACCAATTCCAAGGCTTGATTTGTGCTTACTACTCTTTTGGGTTTGAACGATGACCTTACTTGTTTGCACCTTGCACACGTATCACACATCTTTTCTTGGTCGAACTTGATCTTGGGTAATCCTTCTACCAAGTCTCACTTCTTGAGTTTGTTCAAGGTTAGTGAGCTAATGTGACCAAACCGTTTATGCCATAATTAAGGATCGTCAAGAGTAACTTTCATGCATGAAATAGAGTTAGTAGGCACAGCATTTAAATCTACCATATAAACATTTCTTTTCCTGTGGCCTTCTAGAATAACATTGCTAGTTCCTTCGGTAATAATGCGACAACTATCAGTACGAAACACTACTTTGTTACCTTTGTCGCATAGTTGAGATATACTTAGCAAGTTATGTTTTAGACCATCCACGAGATAAACATCACTGATTGCGTGAGACTTAGAAATTCCGATTTTGACAACGCCAATGACTTTTCCCTTTTTGTTGTCCCCGAACGTTACTTTTCCTCCGTTGAAGGGTTTGAGTGAAAGAAACAGATTCTTGTCTCCGGTCATGTGTCTTGAGCATGCACTATCAAGATACCACTGATTATTTTCTTTCACTTCTTCCTGCAGAAAAGATTAGATACAGTTTTTAGGTACCCAAGCTAAGTTGGGTCCTTTATGATTAGTTACACTATATACTAAATCCTTTCGAATCCAAACACGTTTAATGACCATTTTTCTAACCTTAGGTTTTTTTCGCTTAGGAGGAGTTCTAAGGTTAGGGTTTTCTCTAGGTCTAGGAATTTCTCTAGGTCTCTCTTGACTACTTCCCTTGTGAATAGGTTTACTAGGTTGGGGTCGACAAGGGTTTTGTGAAGTGCTAGGTTTCTTAGAGTAGTTAAAGGCCATGTCATAGAACCAACGAAATTTATTGTTCCTTTGTTCGTTAGGTTCGTTAGTGGGAGTTTCCTTATCCTCGACAAACCGTGTCACAGATTTTGGCATGTTCGGCATTTTTTCGTAAATCATGAGCCTTTTTGACACAATTGACTCGGATATGACCCGTATGACCACAGTAATTGCAAATCAAATATTCAGGAAGATCAGCATACTTCCTTTTTCTAAAATCAAAATCCGAAGGTGTTGATTTGCATTTAGAGTGATCTCTACGGCTGTAGCACTCATGTCCTAACCCCATCTTCATATTATTAACAGATTGTTCGGTTAGGAAGTTTAGGACTTTTGTGCTACCTTCCCACTTGTCATGGACCTTTCTAGCGTGTAGAAGAAGGTCTTTTAGGGTTTTAATTTCCTCTTGACATTTCGTGTGATCTACATCATTGTCCTTTTTAAAGTTGTCACGAAAGTCTTGGAATCGTTTATTAAGAATGAACACAACATCGGTGTGTTGTTTCTTAACGTTGATCATATCGGTCTTAGATTCTTTCAATTGCTTTGAAAGAGAATCTATCTCTTTCTTTTGGTCTAAGATCACTTCTTCATTAGATGTGACCTTAGTTTCCAAAAGTTCTTTGACTTTTCTAAGTTCTAAAGTTATAGCTTCATTAGCTATAACTTTGGCTTGAAGGTGTTTGATGTTAAGTTTTAGGTCGGAGGTTATAGCTTCATTAGCTATAACTTTAGACTCTAATTCCTTCTTTTCAGCCATAGTAGAATCTAACGTTGTAGCTTTCTCAGCTATAACTTTAGATTTCAACTTCTTAGCTTTAGTCTTAAGAGTATGATTCTCTTCCGCGATCTCGAGAATCTGTTCCTTTAGATCTTTCAATTCCAAATCCTGTTCGTGACACTTATCAAGAGATTGTTCAAAGAATTCAATTAAAGCACTTTTAGACAATTTCCTAACACGTTTTTTAAGCTCAAGATAACTTACCTCTTCATCGTCATCCTCGTCTGATTCTCCAAGAAAGCAATAGTTCGAGTGAGAAATTGTGCTTTCATCATCACTGTCGGAGATTAGGTCAAGACTAACACTGCTGAGACAAAGGTTTTCTACTTCGTCGTCTTCAGATTCCTCGTCATCTTCTGATTCAAGGTCTCCCCAACACGAAACCATCATAACTTGCTTGAATTCTCTCTTTGTCTTCTCACGCTTTGTCTTGTCCTTTATCTTCTCCCATGTTGGACAATCCTTGATCATATGACCAGATTCTCCACACTTGAAGCAACCTCTATTTGCGAAAGACGATTTTGATTCAGCAACCTTTTTGTTGGACGATTTGTTGTTGTTGTTGTAGGATGATTTTGTTTGTTTATTTCGAAATATTTTGTTTTTAAAACGGCGTGCAAACAGAACGGTTTCATCCTCTAATTCAGAGTCAACTTCTTCGCACTTTAAGGCCATACTCTTATTACGACTTGGTTCAGCGTCATCTTTGTTAAGAGTAATTTCATGGGCCATGAGAGCACCAATGAGTTCTTGATAGGATAGGGTTTCAAGATCTCGTGATTCCTCCATTGCAGTGACCTTAGCACGCCACTTCTTAGTAAGGCTCCTAAGAACCTTTCTAGCAATGTCCTCGGTATAGAATTTCCTACGTAGGTTTTTTAATTCCTTTATTATACTTGAAAACCTTGCGGACATACTATCTAAGGACTCATTAGGCTCCATGATGAATAGCTCATATTTTTGCATAAGCAAATCAATTCGGTGCTTCCTAACAATGGAAGTACCTTCATAAGCTAATTCGAGCCCATCCCATATCTCCTTGGCCGTGGAACATGAAGAGAACCGATCAAACTCGGTAGAAGTCATTCCGTTTTGCAGAAGACTTATTGCTTTAGAGTTCTTTTCGGCTTTCTTGTGGTCGGCCTCGACATAGTCCTGTTCTTTCTTTTCATAGGTAGTGCCTTCCTCGGATGCCACAAGAATTTTGTGTGGTCCGTTTTGAATAATCCTCCAGCACTCCCAATCGTGTCCATTCACATAGTGAGTCATCATGTTTTTCCACAATCCATAATTCTTCCCATCAAAGACGGGACACTTGAGATATTTGGAATCCATTTATCACGTGATAGGCAGCGGAATATAAAACGATAAGATAAATAAAAACAAGATAGATCAACCTCTTTGCGGTTAGGCAATCAAGAGCACGAGGCTCTGATACCAATTGAAGAGTCTATCGATCCAAAATACTCAAGAGGGGGTGAATTGAGGATTTAAAACTTTTTGAAAGCTTTTTCGATTATGCTAATGTAATTGATTATTTAAAGTTTATTGATTAAACTTTAACTAATCAACTAATGAAGGTAAACGTAATAAAAGAAACAAACGAAAGAACGAAGAGACACAGGGTTTTGAAGTGGTTCAGTTTCACAAGTCGAAACCTACGTCCACTATTCTCGATTAATAAATTTAGTACCTTTCTACGGATTACAAATTTACTAACCCAACTCGTACAACTAACTCTAGCTATAACTCAATGAGTACCGTTAAATACTCGAGTGACTAACTTACGCTAATAAGAAAGCACTAATGATTCTAACGAAGGTTCACGTTAATGAACAAGTTAAGAATTCAACTAAGCACTATTATCTTATAACGATAAATGAAGAACGAGTATGCGAGTTTTATGACACACGACCTTTCAAAATAGCGAATCGGTTTTTCTGTTTAAAACACACGGTTTGCTTTGTAAAAATTAAAAACAATTTTTATGCTTAAGGTCTCTCTGTTTTATGTTGTAAATAGCAAAGTATTTATAAGAGAAGGAAGAGTAAGCTACACGGTTTTGTCAAACCCTAATAGCCGAAATATTAAGATATAAAAACAAATTATATCTTCTTATTATCTCTTTCCTAAAAGCCTTAAAAGATAATAAAGAATATTCTAAAAGATAGAATATAATCTTTCCAAATATTATCTTTACTATAAATTCTAAGATTATGATAAGATTTTCTAAAACAAGAATATCTTTTACCATAAATAAATATATTAAGTAGGATATGTAAGATATATAAAGATTTTATTATAGAATAAAATCTTCACCTAAAATACCCTAGGCAACACGAATATCACGGCCCATAAACTTCGTGAATCGTGCAAACCCTAATCTCAACATATAATTAGAATTTAGGTTTTAAGAGAGGCTATACAGAAACCCTAATTAGTAGCAAGGTCCAACTCATAAGTTGATCCATCAAGACTACCAATTAACGTTTACTATAAAACCGGACTTCTCACTAAACCGGGCTCTATTAAATAAATACTTTTACTAAAACATTTAAAACAAACTTTAAACAATTTTCGAAACAATTATAAGTCGTGTATAAAAACTCAGCATTTCAATGTTATAGTAGAAGAGCTATAACATTGAGCTCTTTTATTAGTAATGTTATAGCTGCAAAGCTATAACTTTACTAATCAAGAAACTCATTCTTGATTACCATTATGAGATAATCACCTATACTATTCTAATCTTCAAGAAGATCTTTGAGTATAGGCTACGTCATCATCCAAGCTTGATTAATCTTTAGACGGACTTCGTCTTCACATAATACTTGAATGAATCTTTGAATCGTTTGATCTTGAACGAAGGCTTGAACTTCTTACGCAATTGTCACACTCTTCTTTGTTGCTCGTAATAGGTTAGTTCTAAAATACTTAACAAACGATTACACGCAACAAGTATATAAAATATAAAACACCTTGACATCATCAAAACATAAACATATAAACTATATGGTTCAACATTGCTGCTCTATACCCCCGTCGACCGGTGTGACCCAGGACCAGATAAAGGAGACTATGTTTATATTCTCACTCCGCGATGCTGCAAGGGAGTGGTACAGAGACCTGGAACGAGCTGCTAATGGGATCACCGACTAGAATTCTTTGGCCTTGGCATTCTATAAGAAGTACTTTTCTGCCTCGAAGACGAATGCTATTAGAGCTCAAATCACGAGCTTTAAACAGGGGTCCTGATGAGAACTTTCATGAGGCATGGGTCCGTTTCAAGAAGCTGGTGCGAACCATTCCGCATCATGGGTTTGAGAAGTGGAGCCTATGCAATCAGTTCTACAATGGGCTCTATGACGATCAAAGGGCTATCCTGGACGCGACAACAAATGGCAGATTCCAGGAGAACACGGGGGAGACTAAGGGGTGGAAGATCATTGATGACTTAGCCACCCACAAAGCCGAGTATGGGAATTCCAGGGGAAATCAAAGGAGAGTTGCTGAATCTCCTTCGGTAGCTGCACTAGAAGCTCTCACGGCGAGATTTGACAAGTACGAGTTGGGAGGAGCTTCAAAAGGAGGGATCTACCATGTAAATGCTGTTTCAGGCGGTCCTTTCGTCTGTAAAAGATGTAGAGCTGAGTGACATGTTTCAGACAATTGTCCTAGTCCCTTTGAGTCTTGTGCTACCTTTCAACATTATAGGCAGACAAACACATACTATGAGCCGAATGTCCACCCAAACTAGAGGTGGAGTAGCCAAAATGTCTTGAATCCGACTCAACCTCCACAGCAGCAGCAGCAGCAGAACTATGTGCCCCCTCATAAGCAACAACAGTTCCAAAAGCCTCCGTATGTCCCACAAAGAAAGAAAGAACAAGCCCAAGGTTCTGATTTCAATGAGTTGAAGAATTTGTTGCTGAAGGAATCCCAGGCTAGAGAGGCCGGGATGAAGATGTTGGAGAGCCAAATTGCCCAATTGGCTAGCAAAAATACAACTCGAGTTCCGGGACATTTACCAACGCAGACGGACCAAAAAGAGACCCTTAATGCTATCACTTTGAGGAGTGGGTCTACCCTTGATGGGCCCATTATGGTTGAGGATGTCACTGAAAAATATGAGGCGGAAACAAGCAAGAAGAAGGCAGTGGCGAATAAAAACAAGAAAAAGACGATCAGCAGGTATGTCAGTCGATCGACTGACATACCCGGTCGATCGACTGAAGTGCGACAAACAGTAGCTTCTGGTCCTGTTGAAGTCAGTCGATCGACTGAGATTGCTGCTGAAGGTGATTCTTTTCGTCCCCCAATGCCAAATAGCTTGAGGGATCACTTGTTTCGGGGTACGACAACTCCGAAAGTATTGAGTCAAGACCCGAATGCTGATGGGTCTATTCCGGTTCCGAAGTACGACCCGATGACGATTAATGGTTCATTTTTGAGACGGTCTGAAGAGGGTTCAAGCTTCAACAAAGAGGAGGTGGTGGACTTTCAGCCTAAGTCCACCGATGCCGGCATGAGAGATTTAGAGGAGAGGACTAAGTTGCTACTTTCAGCCCCCTATCCGGAGAGATTGGTGCCGACAAAGGAACAGGTATCGTTTAATAAGTTTGAAAATGTTGTTCGTAGTTTAAACGTACAAGTACCTTTTCTTGAATTAGTCAATCAAGTGCCTGCTTATATGAAATTTATGAAGCAATTACTGTCTAAAAAGAAGTCACTTGAAACTGTGCATACTGTCGCACTAACTGAGGAGACATGCTCTTATTTGACCCATACTGCACCCCTTAAGCTAGAAGACCCGGGTAGTTTTTCTGTCCCATGTAATATTGGCACCTTTCCTATAGAGAAAGCCTTATGTGACCTAGGAGGCAGTATTAGTGTAATGCCCTTGAGTCTTGCTAGGAAGCTCAAATTGACTAGGTTTGCAGTAACAAACATGACAGTACAGATGGCTGATCGCTCTGCGGTCCAGCCTATAGGAGTCTTAGAGGACATCCTCGTGCAAATAGGGAAGTTTTTCTTCCCTGTTGACTTCGTTGTGCTCGATATGCCCGAAGATGCTCACATTCCCATTATTTTGGGTAGGCCATTCCTGCACACTGCTGGTGCAGTTATTGATGTTGGTTCGGGAACTTTGACCTTTAAGGTAGGCAAGCATTCCATTATCTTTGCCCATACGGCTAGGAAGAAAGACCCCATGTGGCCCGTCACTTGCAATACGGTTTCTGAAAAGAAATCCTATTTTATACTACCTGATATGCCTGTCTCTATTCCTACTCCTGTTGTGACACCTCCGCCCCAGATTGGGAGCAAAGTGGAGGAAGATTCTACTGTTTTAGATATTGTAGGAGCTGGTTTGGGGAAGAAAGAGATGCATGCTGCTCCAGCTGTGAAGGAGCCGATCGTTCAAAGAGGTGGTCTAGGATGCCTTAGCTATGGCACTGATGAAGAGCCTGAAGATGAGCCAGTCAAAGCAACAGAGTCTAATCTCGATTCCGACGAGTCAGAGGAGGTCATTAAGTGGGAAGATGTCCGACATGTTGATCCGTTGAGCTTGACGGATGATGAAGTTGAGAAGAGTGTCGCTGAGAAGATGAGCACTGTTGAGGCTACCTCTTGTAGCCAGAAGCCAGTCAAGTGGGCCATTCTATGGCCGTTCTTGATCAACTATTAGTTGACTGAGACTTTTTCACAAACTATACATTTTATTTGCTTTCGTTGAACCTTTTTATTTATTGTTTTTGTGTGCGTGAGACTTCGCATTTTAACTTTGCTTAGGATTTTAAACACTTTAGATGGTTACTTTGGGTTTTGCGCAATTTTGGGCGCGTACTATTGTGCATTTGCATGTTTTTAGACCTCATTAGCTCAAGTTATTGAGCTAATTCGAAGAAATCAGAAAGTTACAGCAGTTATTCTAGTCGATCGACTGACCCTTATGGTCGATCGACCGAGCCGCTGATTACTGAGGAGCTTTTTCGACACATTGGTCGATCGACTGAGTAATGTGGTCGATCGACCGAGGACGCTGTTGTACCTGTTTACGATCACTCCCCTGTTGTGTTTGGTCGATTTGCGGAATTAAGGGAGTTTTCTACTCCACTTTATTTTCCGTCATATATCTGATTTCTTCCATTTTTCTTAATTTTGCACATAATTACCGCTTCAACATTGCTTTCTCGGTTTTATGCGTGGTATATGTTCTCTTTTCATGTACTTATTGGTAGCATCAAGCTCATCGAAACCTCCTAGGTCACGTCCATTTGGTTTGGGAGGTTTCCTTTTTTGCGCTTAAAGTCTTGTGAGTCTCCTTGTCTTCACTTCATGTCTTGTTTACTTAATCTTCTCGCAAATTCCCGTTTTCCTTTTCTTCATTACATGATTTTGCACAATGGGGATATTGTGTGATTTGGTTTGGGGAAGGGTTTTGCGTTGCATTTCATTTGCTTGCATTCACGTTTAATTATTCTGTTTGCATTGTTATTTAATTTCTCTATATATACAAAAAATCCAAAAAAATTGAAAAATTTCAACAAAATTCAAAAAAATCACGTTTATTTTAGCATATAGGTCGAGTCGGAACGGTAGTATTTAAATGATGACATCGCATTTGCATCTGTTTTTGTCTAAGCCTTGCTAATTGACATGTTATTAGTAGAATCATATATGCATATCTACGAGTTTTCGTTAATTTCTTGCTGGACTTGAGACTTGACTTAGAAATTTGGCAAACTACTTATATTTTCTGAGTTATTAGACCCTATAACTGGTGACATCTATGACCAGTTTATCTAGGATGTGAGTAGTTACTCCTTATGCGACATGTTTCATTAATTTGCATAAATATTAACTTAATCTGCTTAATACCTGTGTGCATTCGGTCTGTGGTTAGTTGACACATGTGGTAGAGGTTTCCCTTTATTCATTTTACCCATAATCTCCACACTTCCAAAAACAGCCTTTTTGTCCCATTACTACATCCTACATTTGGCCTGCCCTTGTCAAGCTAGTAGTTTAGTTTTTGGGATTGTTACTACGTTTTTGGTGGCATATGCTCATTTTGAGATGTTGTTGAGAAAATGGAAGAGGAAAGAAAGGAACAAAGAAAAGAAAAAAAAAAAGAAAAAAATGATTCGATAAGGAAAAAAAAAGAGTGTTGTACTGTTCAAAGCAGTCGATCGACCGCTCTACTTGGTCGATCGACCGCTACCCGAGAAGAAGAGAAGGATCAATTCGCATGATTTAAAGTTTTATTTTATGGTGATTTTTGCTCCCATGTTGCATTTATATCTTATGGGGAGTTGATTATTTCGGAAATTGTGAGTTTTGTGCTTGCTATAGCACCTTTTCGATTTGAAGTTTGAGCAAGAAGTGGATATTGTCATATGGTTTTGTTACGGTACTAGCTTGATCACCTGTACCCCCACATTCCCATAAATGTTTTGCCCTTCCTGCCCATTACCTCACATATCCCATATATACCTCGGCATGTGTCATGGTCATTTGTTCGGTTAGAATGCATATGTACGGTTGTAAAGATTACTTTCATATTATATTGCAGGCGTGTTCTTATAGGTCGTAGTTAGGTGAGTGTCACTAACAAAATGAATTCTTTCTATCTTTCACATATGATGGGGCATATTCTGCACCCGCTGACCGAGTCAGCATATTGAGCAAGGTCAGAGATATCCACAGCAAGTCAACGACTTAGACAGCCTAGCCGACGCAGCCTGTCGGCCTGTCTCTTGGGTCTCGGCTGGTACAACTAGCCAGCCGGGGCACATATCCGCGAACTCATATCCAAGACCCCTCGGCGGCGAGTCAACAGGGCCCGCCGGCCTGCCATGGGTCCCTCGGCCGAGGGTAGATCGGTCTTTCCACCTGCTAGCCACTTGGCCACTTGGCCACTACGTGACAAAAGGTGAAAGTCTATAAATACTCCTCAACCCTCATTGAGGAAAGGATCCGAAAAATAACCTAAACACCTCATAATCTGGTAATATCTTCCTTATCTCTCTACAATACATACTTCGCCAAGTAACATTCGACTTAATCCTTTTAAGTTTACTGACTTGAGCGTCGGAGTGAGTTCGCTCGATGCAAAGCCGGGCCCTCAGTTTGTTCATTGTTTCAGGAGACCAAAAGGGAGATTCAATCAAAGACGTCATTCTACAAGCACGGGTGGTAACAAATAACTGCTCTGGAATTACACCCGGAACAACATATATTCACCTTGTCCTTATTTGAGTGATTTGAGCGACCCGTGAGAGTCCAATTTGATAAGTCTCTACAGTTGACGGTTCAGCAGTTTTTTTTGACGACTACATAACTCGTTTGCCTGATTCACATTTCTAATTGATTGTTAGTTGTTGCATTAAATCGGTTTAGGATATTCAGTGTGCATTTCGCTCTAAGATTGAACTCGTTCCATTAGGTTTTAGGATCGAGTCTAGTTCTTGCTTGGGGACAAGCAAGGGTTTGGTTTGGGGAAGTTTGATGCGTGCCCTAAATATGATGTTTTACACCCTATTTTACACGCATTTCAGAGCTCATTTATGTAGTTTAAGGCTACTATTTTTCCCGTTTCGTCTACTTTCGCGTTTTTATGTAATATTGCAGATTTATGCGGAAATGAGTAGATATTGAGCTAAATCCGTCCCCGAGTATCTTGCACTGCATTTGACGTGAAGTATTTACTCAAGGAACAAGCTTGGTGCGCATTCCGAGGCCCGAAAGACAAATCCACGAGAAGATTGAAGTCAACTATCAGCTACCTCAGTCGATCGACCTCTGTCCTTGGTCGATCGACCAGAGCACGAGTTACAGAAGACACTGTTCAGAGCCACTCAGTCGATCGACCGGTCACAGTGGTCGATCGACCAAGTTATGAGCTGATATGCAGATTAAACATATAGAACGAAAATCCAAAGCCCAAAGCTATATTAGGTTTAGGAATAAAGTTACGTGAGTTTGCTATAACGTAACCTGACTAAAAACTTTAGTCATGGAGTTTTTAATTCCGTTTTTCATCAATTTTAGTTTATCATTAATTAGGGTTCGAGGATTATTTTGGTATTGAATACGATTCACTTTCACATTTAGCTTTGTTCTTTTCCTTCGCAATTCACACGGTACTCTCCTGTTTTATTCAGTTATTTTGCTTTCATTCATAGTTATAGAATTGCTAGATCAGTTTCCCCAAGCCGAATTTCCATCTTATGTTAATTGTTTATTTCTCCGTATTAATCATGAATTCTGTAGTTTATTTAGCCAATTTTATTGTTGCCTTTATCTTCAGTATGAGTAGCTAAATAGCTTGTGCTAGGATGTAGGGGAACTGTAGATTAGGCGGCGTAGAATAGTAGACTGAAATCGCGTGTCAGTCGATCGACCGCCATACCTGGTCGATCGACTGGCCACGTGAGGAATTGCTTCGTTTTAATTGCTTTAAATTCTATATTTGACGAATCGAGTTCACGCGACTAGTTGAATGTTTAGGAAATGACTGACCCATTAGATCGAAAGATAGGGAAGGTTGATTGACCACCAATTAAAATGACTAAACTATGCTGAGATCGAAAGATAGGTAAAGTTTAGGTTTTTAGTCACTTTTTAGGACGCGAGTCAGTACTAGTGATATTAGGGATCCGTAGCGAGGTCGAAAGATGCTACTTGTTAAGAGTGGACCGAGAGGACCTCTTGTTTTCCCGCCTCATGTGTTTGATTTAGACCTACTTAGTATGCTACCGCCGAAACTATAGTGAACCGACCATCCTAGTACCCCTTTTATATCTATTTTCATCCGTTTATTTAGTTTACTTTGTTGTATTGTCTTTAGCTATAGACCAATTCAAATCAAACCCCCACACACTATTACCTTAGGACTAAATTTAGACAATTATTAATTACATTCGCCTCCCTGTGGTTCGACCCTGCTACCACTGTCTATAGTTGTAGTTGGATTATAAATTTTATCTTTGGTACTCAGAACGACGGGTATCAATCACTAAGGCCAAATATTTTACCAAACTCTCAATAAGACAAACATCTATCAACATTCTCGAGACGAAACTCAATATTGGTTTGGGTCTCCACCTTGGTGACTTTTAAAGAGCTCAAAAACTCTAAGGTGAGGGAAGAGTAAGTCAATTCTTGCATTTCAAACAATGTAGTCAATCCCATAGACTCGAAAAAGGTCTTTGTTTCCTCTAGGACACCCAATTTCGACAAAGTGTCTTGACAAATGAACTTTTTGGGCAAGATAGTTTTCTTAGCAAAGGAAATGAATTTCGTCCTATGGGAGTCGGAAGTGAAAATTACCTTCGGATAATCGGTTAGTTGTTCAATAACCGGAGTAGTAGAAGTAGTAGCTTCCATAGGAAGATCTTGCTCTTGAATTTCCAACCTTGCATTATGAACTACCAATGCCTTTGATGCTTGAATAGCTTGTTGTCATTTGGAAAGGTTCTTCTTTTGGGATGCCTTACTTCCACCTTTTGTTCTTGCCATGCTCATTTACTTAGTAACACCAAAGAAAGCTTGAAATCTTCAATTTCTAGTAATACTCAAATCAATTTAGGATATTTGAATGTTGCCTTGTACCTCAAAAATTGACTCAAACCTTGAAGATGTTGGTGTTTTAATCACTTGGTATTGCTAAAGGAGTGATTTAATTTTTTTTTTGAGGAAGTTTGGATTTGATTTGGTTGATTTTGGTTGAGAAATTTGTTGTTGGTTGATGGAGAGAATGAGGGTTTTGGGGTTTGGGTAGTGTTTATGTTTGAAAGAATGAAAATTATTGGGGAAAGGGGTTTTTAAAACCCGTTAGATTTGAAAACCAGAGGGGAGACGAGCGGATAGGCTTCGGGACGCTCGGATTCTTCGGTTTTTGGGTTCAGGAAAAAACGCCTGGGGACGAGCGTCTTATAGGCAAGATGAGCGGGTTCTTGAGCTGGGACGAGCGTCCTAAGTTTGAGACGCTCGGATTCCTTTCCAGGGAGAAATCCGAAAAATTGACAGTGTAAAGACGATCGGATTTCTTCTGGGACGACCGTCCTAGCTGAGACGAGCGGATTCCCTTGTAGGACGCTCGGATTCTCAGTCAAACCCAAAAGTTGATTTTGCCAGCTTCACAGGACGAGCGTCTTTGACCCTGGACGCTCGGGTTCCCTTCAAGACGAGCGGATCCTCGTTGGGTTGCTCGGATTGTCCCTCTTCCTCACGGATTCAGGTCCATCCGTGGGTGCTTCGTAACCCATGTCATTCATTCTTCATTTCTTATGGTCTTCATTGTGGGGGCACTACAAAGGCTTGGATAGCCTAGGCAATTGCTATCCCCACACTAAGGTAAAATACTACACAACAATAAACTCATAAGTCTCTCCCTCACTTCTCTCAAAATGATGAAAATCTTGATCAAGGCATAAAAATGTAAATCCAAAATTGACAAAAATGCAATACAATAATTAAAATGCAAGTTAGGGAGTTAGAATATTTAAAAGTGGTGGTTTAGGGAGGACTCCACCAAACTCTCATCCAATAATGAGATGTCAAGGGGGCATGTTCAAGGTGTTGTTGATGTTGTTCAACACCTTGAAAAAGTAGTCGAAAGCTTGTTCATTGTCATGATAAAGATCTTCAATAGACCTTTGCACTTGTTGTTCTTCATGGTGGTCTTGGATCATAGCATTACCGATATAGGGATTCAATGTCCCTTCAAACGCATCATCCAAAAGACCGCATACTTTGTCTACTTGATCCCTAAAAATGTCATGAGTTGATGAAGACAACTCTCCTTCTTTCTTATCTTGGCCAATGAGGCCTTCTTCTTCACTTGTCATGGGTGAGCTTTTCAAGCTCTCTTTGTTACAATTTCCTTGCTCTTTTGATGGAGCATCATCCACTTTCTTCTTCCATTGAAATGCCAACTTCTTTCTATCATCTTGCCGGCTATAGTGATCAACCATAAAACATGGCTCATGTAATCGTGGAGCTCTCATTGTCTTGTCAAGATTGAAAGTGATGGTTTCATCTCCCACTTCAAGGATGAAATCTCCATGTTTTACATCGATCACCGCTCCCGCGGTGTGTAAGACAGGTCTTCCTAAAATAATAGGAATGTTGGAGGCTTATTCCATGTCAACAATAACAAAGTCCACCGGGATGAAGAATTTGCCAGTTCTTACCAGCACATCTTCCCAGACCCCTAAAGATGTCTTCGTAGATCGATCTACCATTTGAAGTGTGATATTAGTGTACTTGAGTTCTCCCATTCCTAGCCTCTTGCACACCAAATACGGCATAATACTCACACTTGCCCTAAGGTCACATAAAGCTTTGTTGATCGTGGTGTCGCCAATAGTGCATGGAATGGAGAAAATTCCCGGATCCTTTGGTTTTGGAGGTGAACTTCCTTGTAGGATGGCACTACTCACTTTAGTGAAAGCAATAGTCTCAAGCTTCCGGATGGATTTCTTCTTCGTAAGAATATCTTTCATATACTTTGCATAGGCCGGAACATGATTGATTAATTCTGTAAATGGAATTGAGACTTCCAAATTCACCACAATCTCCATGAATTTTCCAAGTTGGTCATCAAACTTAGGCTTAGCTTGACGACTTGGAAAAGGAAGTCTAATCACAATAGGCTCCTTCTCTTTAGCCTTCTCTTCATTCTCCTTTGAAGCTTCTTGAATGGTGGATTCTTTTTCTTTGGAGTTTTCAACAACTCTTTCCTTGTCACTAGCATTCACAACATCTTCATCAACGGGCCTCTTGGGCCCTTTAGAGCTTGTACCACTCCTCAAGTGGATGGCACTCACCGATTCTTGTCTTGGGGGATTACCTTGAGGTGGTAATTGCCCCTTTTGTCTTTGTGAACTTGAAGATGCCAATTGAGACATTCGGGTCTCCAACATCTTTGTGTGAGCTAGTATGTTGTTAATGGTGATGTCTTTTGCTTGGCTATCCTTTTGCATTTGAGTGAAACTCTTGTTGGTTCTTTTGCATTTGGAGGACCGCTTTTTGAACATCAAAACCTTTGTTGTTTGTTTGAGTGTATGGAGTTTGATTTTGGTAACCTTGGTTTTGGTTGTAAAAGGGTCATTGGAGGTGGGGTGTATGTTGGTTGAGGGTTTTGAACATTTTGGCTTTTGTATGAGAGGTTGGGATAGAATTTGGTGTTTTCATTGTAATAGTTGCAATAAGGGGTACTACTCTTGTATACTTGGAAAGCATTCACTTGTTCACTTGTTCCCCTACATTCACTTTGGTCATGTCCCAAAGTTCCACAACTCTCACATATTCCACTTGGAATTGATGAAGATGCCACCATGGCATTAACATGTTGCTTAGGTGATTTGGAGGCTTCTTCAAGTTTAGCCATAGCCTTCTCAAACTTCAAATTAATGGTATCAATATGAGCACTATGTTGAGCACCCAATTGAGTAATAGGGTCCACTTCATGCTTTCCTCCTCTAGTAGCCTTCCGAGGTCTACTATATTGTGAGTTATGGACCGCCATTTCCTCAATCTTGTTCCATGTTTGATTATCATCAACTTCGGTAAACATACCATAAATACCATTCCAAAATTGTTGTACCAAGAACCACTCGCTAAGTCTGTGATGAGGACATGAGCGACAAGTTCCTTTGAATCGCTCCCAAGCTTCATACAAAGATTCTTCGTCCCTTTGTTTGAACCCCATGATTTGGGCTCTTAGCATGTTAGTCTTTTCCGGAGGGTAGAACTTTTTGTAGAAAGCAAGTGCCGATTTCTTCCAAGTGTCAATACCAAGAGTAGCCTTATCAAGGCTCTTTAACCATTGTTTCACGGTACCAATCAAAGAAAAAGGAAATAAGACCCATCGAATTTGATCTTGAGTCACTCCGGTTTGTGAAATAGCATCACAATAGTCACAAAAAGTCTCCATGTGAGAATGAAGGTCTTCACTAGGCATCCCCCCAAATTGGCTTCTTTCGACTAATTGGATAAATGCGGATTCTGCAATGAAATTACCGGTCAAATGTTGTCGTACGGAAGAGTTTAAGAATGGCACAGATTTGGAAGAAAATCACAGAAATATTCTGAAAAAGGCAAAAAGAGGGCTGGAGAAGAGGCGCAGCAACCACTGCGACCCTTGGAAGAGGCGCAGCAGTTGCTGCGTCATTTTCCAAGATGTTTCCTCCTCAGCAAGAAAGATTTCCTCGTTTTATTATGGAATTTTGGTAGATTTACACTTCCTTATTCCATAAAACACAATATTACGGTAGATATTTACTTAAAATATTAATTTTAATTAGGAGTAAATATCCAGAGAATTCTAGAACATTCCGGAATATTCCGACTCGGCATTTAAACGGTTTTTAGAAAATGAAGCGGTCTTTGACCCAGACTCCAAATGAACTCTAATTATTGTCAAAACGACCGTATCGGTGCGTAGATGACGACTCAGGGGTTGACTCGAGTGTTTGAGCTATCACTTGATGATGAACTTAAGGGCTGTCAAAAATCGATCCGCGTATCAAACATGTAGCCCAATCATCCCTGGGTGGTTGGCGGGAGGTGTTGAAATGAGATATCTACAATTTCTCAAGCTTCTTATATAACTTATGTTCCCTGAGAATTTTAAACACTGCTTCCAAGTGTGACAGATGCTCAATTGGACTGCTGCTGTAGATAGAGTATATCATCAAAGTAAACTACAGCAAACCTTCCCAGGCAAGGCCTTAGCACCTCATTCATTAGCCTCATAAAAGTGCTTGGAGCATTGGACATACCAAATGACATGACAAGCCATTCATACAGACCATGCTTGGTTTTAAAAGTTGTTTTCCACTTATCACCTTCTATTATCCTCACTTGATGGTATCCCTGCCTGAGATCTATCTTAGAGAAGACCTTGGCTCCACTAAGCTCATCTAGCATGTCATCTAGTCATGAAATGGGGAACCTGTACTTGACAGTGATGTTATTTATAGCCCTGCTATCAGTACAAATCCTCCAAGTCCTATCTTTCTTTGGTACCAGCAAAGCAGGCACTTTACATGGACTCAGTGACTGCCTCACAAATCCCTTTGTCATCAAGTTCTCTATTTGATGCTGCCGTTCTTTGGTTGCTGTGGGATCACATCTGTAAGCTAGCTTGTTTGGCAGCATAGAACCAGGTACAAGGACTATGTGGTGCTCAATTTGTAACACCCCGACCCAAACTGGATCGAGAGCGATTACTTATGATAGCTCACCAGGCTGTGTACATGGCCCACAGATCAACACTGGTCCTTTATAGTGCATTTTGTCCTCACTCATGCGCATCCCAGGAACCTTCCCAGGAGGTCACCCATCCTAAGACTACTCCCAGCCAAGCATGCTTAACTTTGGAGTTCTTTTGCATGGATGACCATAAAAGAAAGTGCACTTTGTTGATATAAGTAGTACTTCTAATCCCTTTAAGAACTAGTCATTTAAGCCTATCACTAGACCTCTTCAATTAACGTGGGGTGTTACAATCACCCCCACTTGAAGAACGCAATGTCCTCGTTGCGCTTGGGAGCATAACCGCTATCCCAGAATCCTCCCCTGCTAGGTGTGTGATTATAATGGAGCGTATAACCACTGCCTTCAGGAGCGTATAACAACTGCCTCAGATCACCACACGGTCGCAGGGTTGCTCTGATACCACTTGTAACACCCTGATCCAAACCGGATCGGGAGCGATTACTTATGATAGCTCACCAGGGTGTGTACATGGCCTACAGATCAACACAGTTCCTTTATAGCGCATTTTGTCCTCACTCACGCGCATCCCAGGAACCTTCCCATAAGGTCACCCATCCTAAGACTACTCCCAGCCAAGCACGCTTAACTTTGGAGTTCTTTTGCATGGATGACCATAAAAGAAAGTGCACTTTGTTGATATGAGTAGTACTTCTAATCCCTTTAAGCACCAGTCATTTAAGCCTATCACTGGACCTCTTCAATTAACGTGGGGTGTTACACAATTCCTCTCAGAGGTGGTAGTCCACTAGGCAACTCATCTGGAAAAACCTCTTTGTATCACTGAATTAGAGGCTCAACCTCTGCAGGCACACTAGTGCTCTCCTCTTTGTTGATCTCCCTTGACAATAGAATTTTCACAGGTTGTTCTTGCCTTATTTCTTTAATTATGGCTGCCTCAGATAGAAACAACACTCCATTAACTTACTCAGGCATGTTAGGACTCTTATAGCCTCTTTGATTGGGTGGCAAGGGAGTCAGGGTGACTTTCTTGCCATTGTGCTTGAAACTATAAGCATTATCCTTGCCTTGGTGAGTGGTATTCCTATCACACTCCCATGGCCTCCCTAGCAGTAGGTGGTAGGCATCCATAGGGACCACATCACACAACACTTCATCTTTGTATACTTTTTCAATTGAAAAGGAAACAACGCATTGCTTATCAACCTTTACCTTAGAGCCCTTGCTCAACCACCTTAATCTGTATGAATTTTGATGCTTGGGTGGGTAAGCTCAGTTGGCTGACCATGGTGGTGGAAGCTACATTGGTATAACTACCTCCATCAATGATCATATTACACACCCTCCCTTGGATAGTGCATTTGCTTCTGAAGATTAGGGACCTTTGATCAGTTTCCAGGGGAGCTGGTTGAGAGTGTATGACCCTCCATATGACCAAACTGTGCCCCGTGTCAGGGTGGCCTACAATCTGTCCTTGATCTGTCCCGTCCTCAGCTTCCACTTCTTCGAGAACCAGAGTTTCATCTTCCTCACACTCAACTAGCCCTTCCCTTTCCCAGTCTTCAATCTCCATAGATGTGAGAGCTCTGTTAGAAGGACAATCCTTCTTGAAATGGTCAAAACCTTGGCACAGAAAGCACTTAATTTTGTCCCTGGATAGAGGTGGTTTAGCTTTAGGGTACATGGGCGCCTTTACCTTGTCTCCTATAGGTTGGGTTGTTGGTTTGGGTGCCTCAGTAATTCTAACACCAGTGGAAGGTTTGAATGCTGGTTTGGTGGGAAACTTGGTTACTATAGGCTTGGTCTTTCCCATTTTCTCAATCCTTAAGGCTAGGTTGACAGCCTCATCAAAGGACCAAACTTATTGCATTCTGACTCTGCTAGAGATCTTAGGATCTAAACCCTCAACAAACCTAGCAATCTTTTGCTCAGGTTTTTCAGTAACTTCACATTGCAGAGTTAGCTATTCAAAGCTCCTAAGATAGGCCTCTACAGACAGTTGGTCTTGTCTCAACTGAGTCAGCTTGATGAAAATATCCTGGATGTAGTCTTTGGCTATGAATTTCTCTTTTAATTTCTTTTTCAGTTTAGCCTAAGACCTGACTGGTTCTTTACCATCTCTAATCCTCCGTTGTTTCATGCTTTCATACCAAAGAGATGCATATCCCTTCAGTTTTGAAATGGAGACCTGAAAGGCCTTCCTGTCATTGAATCCCTTAAACTCAAAGACTCTCTCAACAGATCTAAGCCAGTCTAATAAATCCTCAGGATTTAAACTACAATAGAAATCAGGGATTTCCACTTTGACATCTTTATCCCTAGCTAAGTAGTTACCTTCTTCCATTATGGACTCATCTAACTCTGAGTTGACCTCTTCCGCCATCTCGTGCTGTGGTTGGCCTCTCCCTGCTCCAAAGAGCCCCCTGCCTTTTCCTCTTCCTCTATTGGGGGGTGGTCTTCCTCTTTCTGGAGTGGGAATGTTTGCCATGACTGCATTCACAGTTTCAAGAGTTACATTAACCAGGTTTGTCAGCTGATCCACTTTTGTTTCAATTCCTGCTAGTCTTTCCTCACTCATTGGGTTATTTTTGTGTTTTTGAATGTAGTTAGGAAATGATTTACTCTCACTCAGGACTAACACAAGGTGGGATTGTGTTATAACCTGGGCTAATTTTGAAAGCCTGATAAAGAAACAAGGGATAATTTTTCAAGAAATGCAATAAACTTCAGGAATTTTATAAAAATAGCAAATGACCTTAACAAACTATGAGGTGACAATCTAGTTAAGATAGTGAACTAAAATTGTACCAAAAATCAGAATTTTCCAGCCCTCTAGAAATTTTTAATAAATAGAAAACCAGACTGAAATTGAGGAATCTTCGAACAGTTTTTTCAGCAGAATTTTAGTACTCCCTCCTATTCACCATTTTCTTCAATTTTTCTTTTGCACAAAAAATAAGAAATTAAATTTAGACCACACAAAATACACTACCCCACATGCTATTGAATTTGGACCACACAAATCAACCCAAAAAGGGAAATAGGGAAGAAAACCTTAATAATCCGTTTAAGGAAATAGGGAAGAAAATGGTGAATAGGAGGGACTAATTGTTTTTGTGATATTTTGTGAGTGACAAAGGAATATAACTAACAAACTATTTTTCAAGCAAGCACAGGAAACTAACATGCTAATTTGGGGATTTAAATTAGACCAACTCAAGTAAGCACAGAGCCAAATCTAATTTAAACAAACAATGTGACTCAAAACAGTTCAAGCAGGCACATACCTGTTCTAAGACACACCACATATCCTTAATCACCTTCTAAGAAAGCACAAAAAGATATTAAAACTGACTTATAACTAAGACTCAGCAAAGTTAATAAGATTTGGAAATTTGAGAGAATTCTCAAGGGTTTTTCATTAATCAAGTCTGCCTTGGTGCAGTAGGGATATAGGTCTTTATATAGGCTTCTTTCTTAGAGTTTCAGTACAATAAACCCTAGATAATTCCATCTAAGGACCAGGATTGTCTTAGGAAACAAATAAAGCAATAAAAAATATATTGCAAACGGCTAAAAACTGAATTAAAGCAAGCTGAAATAAGAACAAAAAACTTGCAGTCATGACAGTGACAGGTTGCTCCTTGATTGCTGTTTTCATTTGGCTGGGAGTGTAAGGTCAATTGGTTTTGATTCAGGAATTGACTGAGGCTCAAGGTGTTATCTGAAATGTGTTGAAACAAAGCCAAAAGATCCTTGCTAGAAGTTTTTCCCATGTTTCGCCAGAAATGGTAATTATGCTTTATGCATTTTGTCCTTCGTGCAACTTGCTTTCAACTTGATTTTATAGTGAGATGCATTGGTAATCTGGGCTGGCTCCCTAGGATTAATTTGGACCTAGTTAAATAGGGATTCATCTGGCCACGTTGGCAGCTGGTGGTTGGCCTTGAATTTGTATTTTTGGTCTGGTAAAGTTGGACCGTGATTGAGGTGGCCCGATCATTGTTCTTTGTAATTGTTGTGGACCGACAATGGCCGGCTTGTGGCTTGTTGTGGCTCGGTCGAAACCGGCAATCCTAGGCCTTGGCTTGGTAGTGTAAGGCCATGGCTAGGATATCCCTTGCTCCCCTCCAAATTGTCATTGGCATGGCCTTCAGCTCCTGCTGTAGTTAATCGTTTAGATCTAATGACAAACACCTCTCGGCTTTATTGTCGACCATAGAACGGGTTCTAGTGAGCTCTCGCTATAACATGCTTAGTCTAAATCAATTTTGTGCCTCTCGACTTATAAATGTGAATTAACAAATTTAATCAAACATAGTGATCAATTACCAATGATTGACAAACGATACAAGCATGTGATAGAAACGATTAAACGGTATCATGACATCCTAATTCAACAATTACATAAACTATTTATGCATGGCTTCCCTATTCCCTAGATAAAGTAAACTACTCACTCATGTTGGAAATTAAACTAAAAAGATATGAAATGGTAAACATGATGATAATAGAATTATAACTAAATGATGATAAACATAAATATTAGAAACAACTAAAATAACTAAGGAGTGATGATAACATATGATTAGTAAATAACTATGATGAAATATATGACTGAGAATGCTAGAGATAAACTATGATGATAAAAACTTGATAATAAAATGTAACAAACTAATAATAATAAGGAAATTCTAATGATAACGAAAACAATATAACAACGATAATGATAAATGAAACAACGAAATAAAGCTAGACTCATAATTACCGTAACTAGGAAATAGAACTTGAATAAGAAAGAACACAAATGAGAAACCCAAACTTGAATGGAAAGATTGAATTATAACTTGAAATTGCTTAAGTAAATTGTTTATAACATAAAAGAAATGCTTAAAGAAATGTAAACTATTATGAAAACTAAGAGAATTTGTGTGCTTAAGTGTATGAAAAGTCTAATAAAGATATCCCCTAATGACGGATTAAGGACCCTTTATATAGGAATAAAGGGTGAAACGTAAGAATCCTAGAGGAAGGTCTCCCCGATCGGGGACACCCCACCCCGATCGGGGACGTGATAATCTCCGTTCATTGAGTTTAATCCTTGATTAATTTGCAAATGGCATCCAATGTCCCATATTAATGCTCCTAAATTCCTCGATTAAGAGCACAATTTTGAATCCTATGCTTGCAAGTCCACTTGATCTATTGGACTTTATTTGGGCCTCATCTTCATTCTTTTATTTGTGTATCAACCCATGTTCATTTCTTCATGCTCGGGATTTCTTTGCTCGGAATTTCTCAAAACGCCCTTCCATGGTCAAGTCTTGTTTCTTTTAAAAAATTTGACGGGAAAAAGCTACCGAATGCTTCGTTTCCTACAAAATACAATGAATACAAGCAAAAACACCTAGAACACGAAATTATCCCACATATACACTAATAAAAAGTGTAATAATCAAATGAAACCGAGCTAAAATAAGGGGTAAAATCGAATATAAATTGGACACATCAGGTAGACTAGAAACGGTGTTAACAAGTTGTGGGTAACTAATGGTCTAGGATTAAGGGGCTAATTTCTTAGCCTCTCCTAAAATTGAACACAAAATTGTCACTTTGATTATCAATTCATCACAAATACACTATCAAGCATCCATAAGAACTCTCATTCAACGAAATACTAAGCATATATTGATAAAAGATGTAAATTTTCACTAACACATTACCGGCAAAGAACCATCTCTCAGCCTTTCCTCCTCTTCTTCCTACAAAATATAATGAATACAAGCAAAGACACCTAGAACACGAAATTAGCTCACAGATACACTAATAAAAGTCTAATAATCAAATGAAATCGAGCTAAAATAGGGGGTAAAATCGTATATAAATTAGACACATCAGGTAGACTAGAAACGTTATTAACAAGTTATGGGTAACTAATGGTCTAGGATTAAGGGGCTAATTTCTTAGTTTCTCCTAAAATTGAACACAAAATTGTCACTTTGATTATCAATTCATCACAAATACACTATCACGCATCCCTAAGAACTCTCATTCTAGGAAATACTAAGCATATATTGATAAAAGATATAAATTTTCACTAACACATTTCATCAAACACCTTCAATGCATGTTTAAGAAGACCAATAAATCACCCAAAACATAAATGTTAACAAACCATTCACACCGTCTAACCCTTACTTGAGATCCCCCTAAACCCTAAGGAGAACTACTCACTCATGTTAAAAAGAGACATGTAAACAATTAAAGAGAGAAACACAGTCATAACAATAAACATTATGCTAATTCAAACAACAATTGAAGATGGAATTAGAAATGTAAACAATTAAAAACTAAAGTGAATAAGGAAAGAAATTATACCAACATTTAAGAAAGATGGAACCTTTGGATTAATAATGGAATAATTTCTTCAAACTCTTCACTTACAAACCCAAGTAACAAAGGTAAACAATTCAACTAAACTAGATCTAAACTAAATTATGGAGTAATTAAGGAATAATTAGGGAAAGATTAAAACTTGCTTATGAAAAATTAGCATAAAATTAGGAAATATTTGAGATCTAGGGTATTGTGTCCAAAATGAATTAGGGAGGGGGTATTTATATGGTTTACACAAGAATTAGGTGAAAAACAACAAGGGAGTTGAAAATGCAGAGAAAGGACCCCAGCCGGTGGACCGACCGTTGGTGGCAGTCCCGGCTGTGAGTCTTTTGATGGTTGAAACCCAAAAACTGGGTCATGAGGTGTGCACAACCGGTGGGCCGACTACCGGTGGCCCACCTTGCTCGGGATCTTCTGTAAACCTTCTTCAAAATTTAATGTTACCAGGTATGCACGGCTGGCCCACCGGCCGCCGGTTGCCAGCCCGACTGGGAGGCTCCTGGAACATTTCTTCCATTTCTTCATCAAGGCTTAAGTGGAGGTTCCCAGCCGATAGACCGGCTGAGACACCTTCTCAGCTTTTCTTCCTCCTCTTCCCTATGATTGCTTCAAAACTGCCTTGCTTGCTCCGATTTCCTCATGTCCGCCTCAAGTACTACAATATGGGTCACAAACTCATAGTATGCGGAATCGGGCACAAAATGCAAGTAAACGCATGCAAAACCGTATAAAAACATATCAAAATTCATAAAAAAGAGGGAGTAACTATGACAAGATAAACAACCATCAAAATTCCCCATGCTTAAGTCTCACTCATCCACGAGTAAGTGAGCGAAATTTTTGACCCTTATTAGCTTCACCCGAAGCCCTTTGATATGTTTTATATTTGTAACCTTGCAAGTACAACGAGTGATCGTTGTAGATGTGAGGGTCGAACCCAAGGGACAATAAGTTATGGTTTTAAGACGGTTTAGTTAATCCTAGTTTTATTCTAGCCAAAAGCAAGTTGGTTAGTAACTAAAGATGAATTACGAGTAAGACAAGGAAAACAAAAACAAGCAAGTAAAATACAACATTAAACTCAAGATATTAAGAGATTATGGTGTTTGGGTTCACTAGTATAGGGTATGGTTGACTTATGGTTACAACTAGGGTAGTCTAAGAGTAAGGTCAAGGAAGATATCCACCCCTCGGTGTAAGAAGGTCCTCTAGGCTACGTCGGGTCAAACTCTTGCTCTAACCCTCCCTAGATATGCTATTGCCACACACAAACTTAACACAAGCCTAAGCTCTCACCTAAACATGCAATAGAAGATGAAGGAATTTAAATTCTCATTCAAGTATTCCAACAAACACTTGGTGTGCACAAAAACAAAGCATTTACTCAAAGACTCCCCTTTGTATCAAAATCAACAATCAAGCCATAAAGAACCTAAACAAGGTCCCCATATACCCTAGTATGGAACTAATTCTAACAATAAACATAAAAAGGTGAAGACTTTAGCATGAGACAAACAAAGAAAAACAAGTTTAACAAATAGGAAATAAACAAACATAAACATGTAAACAATTAAAAGGTAATGAAACAAAGACGAGAGTTATACAATACTAATTAAAGGAGGAAACTTGGATTGATATAAGAAAGATGAATTTCTTCAAATCTTCAGATTACAACCCAATAACTAGATGTAAACTATTGGAAAGAGTAAATCTAACATAAAATAAAGAGTAATTAGAGTATAATTAAGGAAAGATTAATTCTTTGATTAAGGAAAGATTGCATATTAGGAAATGATAAGTAGCCTAGGGTAATGTGTACAAATGAATTATGATGGGGGTATATATAGTCTTCCATGAAATTAGGTCACAAATGAAGATTAGGTGCTGAAATGCGTGTTGTCGTTCTCTGCCGGCTGCCGGCAGCGACCCATTTCTATTTGACTTCCTTCACCCTTCAAACTTTGGCTAAGTATGGGACTGGTGTCTCTGCCGGCTAGCTGGCTGCCGGCCTACCAGGAGGAGACACCCTTTCTTCTTCTTTTCCTCTTCTTCTGGCTCTTTCTTTGCCGTGCCACCGGTCGCTGGTACCTCCCGGCAGCTCGCCTATTTTTCTTTTGGAACAAAACCTCCATTTTTCTTCTAAGGCATGAGGGGAGGGTTCCCCGCCAAAGTGAGTCGGTCTGCCGCCCCCCCAGAGAACTCTTCTCTGCTCTCCTTCACTTCTTCTCTTCCTTGGAGATTGGGAGGGGTCCCCTGTCCGCTGTCGGCCTACCGGCAGAGAACCCTCTCTCAGCCTTTCCTCCTTTTCTTCCCAATGCTATCTTCCGGACAACCTTCCTTGCTCCCAATTCATCGCTTCCGTCTCAAACCTGTAAAATGAGACACAAGTCATAGAAAGAGAAATTGGGGCACAAAATACAAGTAAGGACGCATAACCCGCTCAAAATGGGTCATAATGCATAGGAAATGGGAGGGAAAGCGGTCCAAATTAATCATATATCAAACTTCCCCACACTTGAACATTACTCGTCCCCGAGTAAGTGAGAACAATTTTTTACTCTTATTCACCCCTCTACCTAATTTAACTAATAATATACGATGAAAGCAATTAGCGGGCCTTCTCCGTCCCTTCAACTAACAAGGAAACACAACGAGGTATGTGCTTCCTTGCAAGGCAAATGGGGCTTATGGAAATTTTTGACACGTCCAACATTTAAGCACGAATCAACATATAAGATGCATCACAAAAGCCAAACTGTTTTCCTCATCTAAGCGGCCTTTTGTTTTAAAAATGAAAGTTCTAGGTCGGGAGATACCGTCTCAAAATCCCAACAAGGTGCCAACCCTCTAAGGATGGCCCCAGCAACCCAAGTGTGACCACATAAGCTAAAAAACGCATTCTAAGGCGGGAAAGGGGAAGGAACGCTAGTCCTACAAGAATTACATGACACAACTCAATATTCAACCAAGAAAGACCCATGACTAAGGGGACTTAGACTACTGACTTCCTCGCGGTTTTCACTCATCACACATTTGAAGAACGGGTGTTTTCTTGTGCAAAATATAACCAAAACACTCTCCTACTATGACTCGTTGCACGTGCCCTCAATCTAATGTGTAATTCTATCCTATAACCACGTGAGATGCAAAAAGGAAGAACGCACACAAAATGAAACAAAAGGGTTGTAACGGGGCTTAGGGGTAGGCCGGAACGGGATTATTGCAAGCACCATTTGGATAATATGAAGTTCATATCAAAGAGTTGTCAAAATTCCTTCTTCCCAACTTTATTACAACAAATAAATTCAACAAAAGTTATGAATTTAGTTAACAAAAGTCACATTGAAAAACCGATTCATTTGGAAAAACATTATATGCTCTCTTTATATAGCCACGTCTTTTTCTACCCCTTTTATGATGAGTTGGAGTGTTGTTTTGACTTTTTCTCATCTCAACTTAGCATAAAAGTAGGAAATATTTGAGATCTAGGGTATTATGTCCAAAATGAATTAGGAGGGGGTATTTATAGTATACACAAGAATTAGGTCAAAAACTACAAGGGAGTTTAAAATGCAGAGAAAGGGCCCTAGCCGGTGGACAGGTCGTCGGTGGCCTGCCTGGCTGGGAGTTTACTGATGGTTGAAACCCAAAAACTAAGTCATCAGGTGTGCACATCCTGTGGGCCGGCTGTCGGTGGCCCACCCGGCTCAGGATCTTCTGTAAATGTAACACCCCATATACTAAGGTGCCTTACAAAGGACCACCCTAGCATATAAAGCAGCTACCATCTCGATTGCCAGAGTTAAGTATATCAATAGGGACCATCCAAGAACAATTATTAAAGTATTATGTTAATTGATTACATCGTCTCAAAACTGAAAACCAAAGTAAGAAGAATATAAAACCAAGTACAACAAAACCATGTATCTAAAACTCATGACAGCGGAAGCTAAGACTCTAAGTGATGACATCCCATCCTCGTGCCCGTAGCTAATATGAAATTATAACCTGTCACAATCTGCTCACCACTCTCGAATGGATCATCACAGTTTTACAAAAAATAAACGAGGTCAGTTCACTGAATAATCAAGATAACAAAAGCACAAAGACAACCAATATAATACAATCCAAATGTATAACCATTCTCCAAACTCCATCAGTATCCATTAACCAAATAAACACCTAAGTGTGTAGCCCTACCAGATTACCAATCACAACAAGTAATCCTCACCACCAGTGGAGGACCGCAACCTTGCCCACCTAAGCCCCACTCATCACAACGAGCAATAAACCATATCCATTAATGTGCACACCCCTCTTGTGACGGGAACCACAAGGGGCGAATCAAGGGCGTGAAGCCATTCCCGAAGATGACTCCACTCAGCCGAGGACGCACCTCGCAAACATAGACAAACAACAACCAATCCAACATCCAAGATAGACAATTCCAATAATAATTCCAATCATGCCAATACAACAATTAACACCATCTTAAATCAATTAAACAGGCAACTGAGTAGGGAAACCCTACCTTATCACGAATCCGAATCACAAGCACACAGCATAAGCTAGAATTGTTCCTCTACGATTCCTTAACCCAATAACAATCACAACAATTCTAATCACAATCATGCCAATCTACCGTTTCCCCAAATCTAATCATTAGGGCAAAACCTTAAAAGACAAATCTAATCAAAAGACAAAATACTAGTGACTTACCGACAAAACTTATGCGAAAGAGATGAACGAAAGACTAACGAACGATCAATTGCCTTGAAAATGATTAAGAGTGATTAGAGGAGTGTAGAACGTAGTTTAGGCTTTGGTAAAAATGAATATAAACTGTTAAACGAGGTTTATATAATCTTTAATCACCCTTAATCAAACCGCGAAAATTAATCCCGTCAGACCGGTTACTCGGTCGAGTACCTGAATGAAGGTGCTAGACCCCTAATTAGACTCTTCTAATTAGTGACAAAAATTACTTTAATTTTATGTCTTATGTGATCTAGTTATATGCATGTACAAAAGACGGTTTAAGATGCAATTTTTCCTTACATTGCTTTCGGAAAAATGAGGGCACAACACAAGGACACCTTCCTTGTATTGTTCTTGAGCTAAGATCAGAAGTATGATCGTCCTAACCTTCAAGTTTCCTCTATAGTAGGAAACCTCCTTTGGTTTGCACCCGTGATTTAACCCAAAGATACTAATTTTATTAACTAGATAACACTAGTATTAACTCTTGTATTAATATTACTACAAATATTATAACTACTAATAATATTTGATGTATAATATTTTTATGTGATTTATTTTGTGATGATCAACTATTTGATCAATGTTTTGATGAGTAAAGGATGAAGGAAAAATGAAGAGCACCACCCTCATAAAAGAGCCGGCTATGTGGGCTTAATTTTAAACATTTTTGTCCATTTTTTACAACCTTAAAATGTGTGGTATGCTTGGGTATTTATAGACCAAAGTCTAGGAGACAACATGGACATGTGTCAATACACTTGACACATGTATGTGTTCCAATATTTCGGTCCACTTGTCCATAATTTGGTCCATTTCGAATTCCGACATTTGTCCCACAAATATTTATAAGTCTTATATTTAATTATCTTATATAATTAAATATTAATTTAATTATTTAATACTTAATTAATATAAATTAATAACTAATAATCACTTAACTATTAAGTAATTATTACACCAATTTATCAATATAAAATGTGCCTTATAGACCTTTATTAGCTAATTTTACAACGATGGCCACTTGTAAAATTAAATAGATAATTACTTATGCCTCAAAACATACATACACATCGTATAAAATTAATTAATTAACTATTAATTAATAAATTCTATTTAATATTTATTAATTAATTATCATATAATTAAATAATAAATCCCCTTGGCCCGAGTTCGTAACTCATCATCAAAAATAAATTCACTTGACTTAATAAAAGTTAATATATACAAGAAACTAATTATACTTTATCTTATATAAATAATTAGTCTATCCATTGGGGCATCATCCTATAGGTGTGACCTAAAGAGATCAGCTGATCACCGCCGTCACACGACAAGGTAATGTCAAACTCTAGTCACCAATCATGTCACCGATTAACGTTGACTCAGCTAACAAAAATATATGTAATATAAGTCCCTGGTATTCCTTGTATGAGATTTAGTATGTGACTAGCTGACAAAAATATATGTAATGATGCAGTCTGTGATATGTGTCTGGTTCATCAGGAAGATCATCATCATCTTTTGTATGGCTGCCCCTTTAGTGTTCAATGCTGGATCTTGTTCAGAGACTGGTTAAATATTAACATGCCGCTGGTGGGAGTATTGGAATGGGGAGTTCACTGGCGTTGTCGTTCCCTCATAAAGAAGTAGATGATTATGGCTGCCATGGCTACTCTGGTTTATCGGATTTGGATTGTACGAAACAAGTGTAGGATTGATTTCCAACTTCCTCGTCCATGTAGGGTCCTAGCTGAGGTGCAGGCTAATGCTAGACTACATAGCTTGAATACAACTTAAGTTTGAGGCCTATTGATTTTTAGTTGTCTGATGTTGATTGTATGAGGCACAAATGAATTTGTATGGTGACAAACAATTGTATTTCCTAATTATTATTAATATAATTTCACAGTTCACCAAAAAAAAAAAGAGATTTAGTATGTAAACGCACTATTGTGGAGGACACTCACTCCAACAATCTCCCAATTGTCCGACACAAGTGTGCACTACCAATTTTCTTGTCCCAAATTATCTCCCACTCAATGCAAGATGCCTTTCAGATCGTTCTTGCACGTGATCGTATCATGAAGTGGTTTTCTCGATCAGGAGAATGACTGTCTGACCAGATAATCTACTATAGATCTCATACGAGCGTAACCACGCATTTCCAGTCACCTCTCCTCGAGTGGCCTTGAGATATAAAATGACATGGGTGGACAATCCTGTTGACCTATTTTTTTCGTTCGATATAGATCACAATGACCTAGTAGATGCCCATTGGCCTTCTTTTATGGCGCGACCTAGCGCAAAAACCAAAACCACCGTAAAACTGTACCAACTTAGACAAATAGTCGCCAGTCTAAAGAATCGACTCGAAGGAATAAAAGAAATCCTTGCCACGACTAAACAACATGAGGACGCTATAAACAGTCACTGTCCAGCAAATCGTCTCACAATCTACCTATGTAATCGACCAGCCATCCCTATGGCTATATGACAGTCGAACTCGTCATCGGTCGCCTTACAATCTAGTCACTTCGAGTCGTCACCTCATTAAGTAACTAGGGACCAAATACAATGTTAATCCATTCACTTTAATAGGGTTCGACGTTGTCACTACAACCTATTTGGATAAAAGAAAGTATTTAAATTCGATAAAATTGAACAATAGAAATAGAGTTTTACACACTATAATAAACTCAACCGATAAATGCGATTATCATATATGAAATAATTAATACAATATCTAATTATTACTTATCTTATAATTTACAGCAATTCAGGCATTCATCTTAATCCCATAGAGACGACATGACTATCATGTTTCACCTGAGACAAAGGTTTGGTTAAAGGATCTGCAACATTTTCATCCGTCCGAACCTTACAAATTGTAATTTCCTTCCTTTCAATGAAATCTCTAATTACATAATATTTCCTGGGCACATGTCTAAACTTATTACTAGACATAGGCTCTTTTGCTTGAAAATTGCCCCACTGTTATCACAATAAATAGTGATAGGATCTTCGACGGTCAGAACTACCCTTAGTCCTTCCGAAAATTTCCGAATCCACACAGCTTCTTTTGCAACTTCAGATGTTGTAGTGTACTCAGCTTTCGTTGTAGAATCTGCAACGACCGACTCTTTAAAACTTCTCCAGCAAACCACACCTCCATTTATCATAAAGAAAAAACCAGCCTGGGATTTCATATCATCCATATCTGTTTGTAAACTGGAATCCGTGTAACCTTTTACACGTAACTTGGAATCCCCTCCAAATACCAAGAACGAATCTTTAGTCATTCTCATGTACTTAAGAATATTCTTGACGGCTATCCAGTGACTCTCACCTAGATTATTTTGGTAACGACTCGTCATACTCAAAGCATACGAGACGTCGGGACGGATGCACATCATAGCGTACATAATCGATCCAACAACGGAAGCATAAGGAATCGACTTCATGCGTTCAATATCCTTAGGCTCAGTAGGACACTCTGACTTACTCAAAGTAATATCCGTTTAGTTCTATCTCTATATATCCGGATACCTAAGATGCGTTGGGCTTCTCCCAAATATTTCATCTGAAAATGATTTCCCAACCATTTTTTTACCGAAGTAAGCATTGGTACATCATTCCCAATGAGTAGTATGTCATCTACATACAAAATAAGTAATACAACCTTGCTCTCACTAAACTTCATGTATAAACACGACTCCTCGACACTTCGAGTAAAACCATTATGTTTAATAACATGATCAAAGCGATGGTTCCAACTCCTTGATGTCTGCTTAAGACCATAACTGGATCTCTTAAGCTTGCACACTTTGTTAGGATTTTTAGGATCCACAAAACCTTCAGGTTGTGTCATATACACTTCATCTTCAAGAAACCCGTTCAAGAAGGCGGTCTTGACATCCATTTGCCATATTTCATAGTTATGAAATGCATGAATGGCTAACATAATCCTAACGGATCGAAGCATTGCAACTGGTGCAAAAGTATCGTCATAGTGTAAACCATGCATTTGAGTAAAACCTTTCGCCACCAATCGTGCTTTGTAGACATCTTTATCTCCGTCCATGCCAACCTTAATCTTAAAGATCCATTTACACTGAAGAGGTCTAACATCTTCAGGTAAATCTACCAGGCCCCATACCTGATTGTCGAACATGGAATCCATTTCGGATCGCATGGCCTCAAGCCATTTTTTTGGAGTCGGGACTAGATATAGTCTCTTTGTAGGTTACAGGTTCGTTACATTCTAAAAGTAACACGTCATAATCACCATCCCGTTCGATAACTCCCAGATATCTATCAGGCTAGCGACTAATTCTACCTGACCTCATAGGTTCAGAAGGAACTACAACTGAATTAGATGCAGCGTCATTTGCGCAGTTTGTGGCTCTTGAATTTTTGTGGTTCTTGAATTTCAGAAATTTCAAATTTTCTCCCGCTTTGTCTTCTAGAAATAAAATCTTTCTCTTGAAAGACAGCATCGCGAGACACAAACACTTTGCCCTCTTCTCGATGATAGAAATAATAACCACGAGTTTCCTTTGGATAACCTACAAAGAAACACTTGTCGGATCGGGGAAATAATTTATCGTCAGATTTTCTCTTGACATAAGCTTCGCAACCCTATATACAAAGAAACGACAAGTTAGGGACCTTCCCTCTCCATATCTCATATGGAGTTTTCTCGGTTGCTTTAGTCGGACTTCGATTTAGTGAGAATATGGCAGACAAAAGTGAGAAACCCCAAAATGAGTCAGGTTGTTCAGTTTGACTCATCATGGATCGAACGATATCTAATAAAGTCCGATTCCTCCTTTCAGCCACATCGTTCAACTGTGGTGTGCCCGGAGGAGTTAACTGTAAAACGATTCCACAATCTTTTAGGTGATTATCAAAGTCATTACTTAGATATTCGCCTCCACGATCTGATCGTAGGGTTTTGATCTTTCTTTGAAGTTGGTTTTCTACTTCACTTTGAAACTCTTTAAATTTTTCAAAAGGTTCACTTTTATGTCTGATTAAGTAGACATAACCATATTTATTTAAATCATCAGAAAAAGTGATGAAGTAGTTATAACCACCTTTGGCAGTGATTGTCATTGGTCCACATACATCAGTATGTATAAGACCCAATAGTTCATTAGCCCGTGTACTTTTTCCAATAAAAGTGGCATGAGATGAGTCATTTTGCCAAGTAAACAAGACTCGCATATACCATACGATTCAAAATCAAATCGTTTGAGAACTCATGTGGATATGAGTCTCCTTTTACGCTTCTCGTTGATATGACCTAATCTACAATGCCAGAGAAAATATTGATTAGAATCACCTGTATTAATCCGTTTATTATCTATATGATAAACACCTTTAGTTAGATCTAGAATGTATATTCCTCCAATTGCTATAGCTTGGCCATATACCAAATCATCATATGAAAAGGTGAGACAATTGTTTTTAATCACGAATGTGAAATCTTCTGTCTCCAACACAGAAATGGAAATTATATTCTTTCTAAGAGTTGGTACATAATAACAATTATTTAAGTACAACTCTTGGTGTGATCTTAATTTGATTACATATGTTCCTACAGAAACGCATCTACTCTAGCTCCATTTCCCATACATAGGTCAATGTCAGTTTTTGCTTAACGTCGTACGTTAGTTAAACCTTGTAAGTGATTACAAAGGTGTGAACGGCTACCAGTATCAAATACACATGTTGTGGTACTAGCATAGTTTATGTCTATCATATAAATATTGGAAGAAAAAGAGTTTGCTAACGTCAGACGTTCAACTATTTTATCGTCCAAACATTCCGAATAATTTCTTTTGAATCTCATCTTATCCTTAACATTTAAGATTTTTTTTCCAAAACTCCCACTAATTTGTGCATTATTCTCTTCATAAGAGGATTTAACAACGTTTGTTGCACAATTAGAAGGTTTGGGTGAATGAGTTTCAACTAAATTTCGCATGATTTCGTCTGCCTGCATGTTTTTAGGAAGATTAGCCACCCGATTATGATAAATATCTTTTTCCAAGGAAATGCTTCCCAATGATAAACGCTGTTGTGAATAACGAAAAACTGATTTATCGTTGTTTGATGTCATTGTGCGTAAAAACTACAAAACGGAAAAGGAAATATTAACATTTATCGTAAAATACGCGAGAAACAATTTCGATCGATTTAAAGAAATGATCTCTCACCTAAATTATATAAATGATTCCGAGATCCGTCTCTAAATAAATCTCGGCCCAGTGACGCCAGACATATGAGATCTAATTAAATTCAGTGAGTCAACTCTTTGACTGATTCTACTCTTAGAACTCTCGGTCGATAGATTTCACGTAAATCCATCTACTAGCCCTGAAACACAAAACTGGGCCCGGTGAAGCCAGACATATACAATCTTGTAATTCCGTCGAGTCCAACCAACTTTTACGTGTAATAACATTTATTACCCTACTTATCCAACGTAAAAAGGAAACACCATGGTGAGTCGTACCTGCCCCCTAGTGGAGAAAGGATTCATAGGTGTTACTAATTGGGAGGGCTAGTCTCAATATTTAAATAATGTGAGAGATCTTGTCAATTTATTATCAATTACCTTCAAGTGAACTAAATCGGCGAATTCTCGATAATTTTAATTGACAATAGTTGAATAACATATAAAAATGCATGTTTTGGCGATTTGGCATGAATGCATTTGAAAATGTAAATAACAAATCCTAGTATGGCCTCCTAATCTAGTTATTCGAATTAACTATTACAACTTTGGAATCAACTCCTTGGTCCCTTGAACTTCATTGGAACGCCTTCCAATATAGCTTGGTCTTTTGGAAACTCCGGTCTTCATCGGAACTCATTTCCGAAAGTTAGCATCTTTTGGACCTCGCCGGTCTTCGTAATAAATAATTACAAATATAAAAACAAAATGAATTACATAGAAATTCTTATTATACATTTGTAACATTAAAATAAATCTATTAATATTACAAAATGGCGATATGAGATCGCATTTAATTACAAAGAAATTGGTATTCCCTTAAATTACGGGAAATACCAATTAAACTAACTATAGGCCATACTAGACAAATTACATTAATTAATTAAATAAATTTAAATGACATTCATTTAAAAAAATCAGAATTAAAATCATATTTAAACATGCCAAAAAAAATGCCAAATCGCCCTAATAACCATCATATTGATATTAGGCTCGTTACTTTGGTTAGTTAAGCGATTTTTAACCATTAAAAATCACAAATTACTACTTAAATAAAATTTAAGCAGAAGATGACTTACCAACCTGATTTGGGACTCAAAAATTAGTTTTTTCTAATTTCTTGACGATTTCATAACCTTTTATGAATTAATTGCTAATTAAAAAAACATTTAATCATAATTTTTAAGAAATAAATTAAATAAATATAAAAATTATAAAAAATTTAAAATTAATTTTTTTTTGTTCTGAAACATTTTTAGCAACACAAAATTTCTAAAATTTTGTCCATAAATGTATTTTGAATCAAATACTCAATTTAAACATTGTTTTTTTTACAATTTTTGCTCCATTAATTCCAACTTAATTACAAAAATTCAGAAAAATTATCAAATAATTTTTTTAATATTCTGGAATAATTTACAGAACCTGAAAATGTAAAAATAATTTACCAAAAAATTCCGATTAAAAATTGAGAAAAATAAGGTTACATTTTATCGGTTTTATCGAATAAAAATCAATAAACATGCAAAAATTAATCAAATTAATTTTCTAAGTTTACATCCAATGTATACTATATGCAAGTAACCTTAGATAAATTTCTCATGCCAAAAATTACATTTTAACAATTTTTAACCAATATAATCACATTTTAATTATATTTAACTATTAAAAATCAATAATCATGCAAAATTAATCAAATTAATTTTCTAATATTTATTTACTCTAAGTAAATCATGAATGTGAGAATATACTAAAATTTCATGGCCAGAATTAACATGCAACAATTTGTGGTTAACTTTTTACCAATTTTATGCATATTAAGACGGTCTTAAGACGAAAAAAATCTATTAATTAGCAATAAAATTTCATAATTAACCAAATTTGACAAAAAATATGTTTAGGTCTTATACCACTTGAATGTGCTAGACCCCTAATTAGACTCTGCTAATTAGTGACAAAAATTACTTTAATTTTATGTCTTATGTGATCTAGTTACATGCATGTACCCAAGATGGTTTAAAATGGAATTTTTCCTTACATTGTGTTTTGTATGGATTTTGTACAAAGCAAAATCAGGTTAGGGTAGGTCTAGGCAGGGTCAACTAGCTCAAACTTATCTATGAATATGCAGGGTACGAAACTAGAAAAGTAAAGTAAGATAAATAAACAATAATAAGACAAAGAATTTGTACGTGGAAAACTCTTAAATGGGAAAAACCACGGGCACCAAGCCAGGAGAGGATTTCACTATAATATTGATTATTTAGCACACACGATTGTAATATAGCTTGAATATTGTATGAGAGTATTGTATGCTAGAGCGTGAATTATGTCCTGTGAATAATCTCTAAGTGCTCCTTATATAATCCATGCTGAACGGCTGCTGGATCTCCTTCATCAATGCTGAATATTCCGCCTTAATTGCTCGGTTTAATGCGCATTATTGCTCCCTTAATTGTTGTCCTTTATTACCAAATCTTCTCCATTAATGCTCTAATTATCATCCGTGTATTGTCAATATTATAGTCATTAAATTGGTCAAATATTGTCCTTATATTTTGACCGTTGTCCTCTCCATGGCTGGCACCATTCTTCTTGTACCTTGATGGCTTGGTGTCCTGACACCCTGATGGTCAAGCTAGGCTGGAATAGCATCCTGAAGAATTTGCGGATTTCCAGGCCTAACAATTGCCCCTTATCTCCTTATTTTCGCTGGGTCATGCCAGAAATAAGGAGATAACTTCAATCTTTGGAAAACTGCTTTGAACGGTTGGATTATGACTAATCAGATCCTGTAATGGCTAATTGGTGGTTTTATGACGCGTGTTGCCATTACTGCAACTTCTTCAATAATTACTCTGCAAGTTGCGGTTGAACTAGTTTAACCGAGTATAAATAGTCTTCTCTTCATTGATTAAACTCCACCAAAATTCGATCATTTTCTCTAAAAACCTTCATCTTCAAGTTCTCTTAATCTCCAGAATTTAATCTTTAATAAATCTTCAACAAATCTTCGATAATGGTTGCAAAAAAGAAATCTTCCAGGGGAGTGATGTCACCTGGAACTCCATTCGTTCCAAATCCTGAGGAAATCACTTCTGAAAATTTGCCAGGGTCTTCTGTTGTTCAACCTCCTACGGTTGAAAAGCTAATTGACCCCCCTCTTGAAATGATTTCAATCTTTCACTAAGAATTCGAATTTAAACCCATAAAAGCTTTAAAAGATGATCAGCCTCTTCCAAACCGTCTGAAACCCGAATTTGAAAAAATCTTGAAGGATAAGGGAATCATTCCTGCTGATTCCGAAGTCTGGATCCTTGAAAATTCTGTCAGGGCGGACTGGTCATGTCCTGGCTGGTTCTGTATTCATGACTGGGCCTTCAGGGCTGGTTGCAAGCTTCCTTTCTCTCCACTTATAGTGGATGTTATTAAAGAAATTGGTGTGCCTTCCTACCACCTGATGCCTATGGTGTGAAAGGTAGTCTACTCCGTTGAATATCTCTGCAAAAAACATAATATTTCTTTCTCCTTGGAGGACTTGAAGGCTTGTTATGTTGTCAAGACCAATAGTCCTGGCCGTATCAGTTTCAAGGTCAGGGCTTCAGCCACTCCTCTTCTCAGTAATTTTGATATCGGCCATGACAAGAATTGGGCTGCTTTGGGTATATGTTTATCGGACCAGTGTGGGTACTGATCCGCGTACTTGAACTATGATGCATGTGTTGGTGGTATGTATCCTGAATTTTTCTCTTATCCTGCATATTTATTTGTTAGTTTTAAAGAAAGTAGATAAACTTGAATGACTTATACCTCTTTTTGTCTGTAGTTGATAATTGGTCTAGTGAGATCGAGTATCCTACTACAAGCATCTCTGCTTTCCTTGTAATTCCTCAATTGGAGAGGACTTGGCTTCTCGGTTGTAGGGCTGTTCATCTTCCTCGTTGCCTGAAGACTGAAGGTGCTGCTAGAGTGCCCAGGCCTTCAAAAGCTGTTAGTGCTTCTACTTCAGGCAGTAAGTCTTTATGTTCTCTATTTTTATTTTGCTTTTCTTTCTATTTTGGCTTTTTCATGACAGCCTGTCTTTATTGCTAATATAGTGCCCCGTTTTATAGCCACTAGGTCGTCCACCCGCCTTGCCATGATTGGCATGGCTGACCTTTCTGTCGGGCTGGCCAAGGTCAAAGAGGAGAGTTCTCAGGGAGGTAGTGATACTGGGCCTGTCATTGACTTAACTGAGTTGCCTGCTACTCCCAAGGTTTCTCCTGCTCCGGTTGCTCCTGCTGAAACTGGTTCAGCATCCCAGAAGAGGAAAGTGGAGGAGGTTGATCTGTCTGCCCCGGTCAGGGAAGTGCGAGCCAGGGTGGATAATTTGGAGGCTACCAGGGTAAACATTTGGGATTATGCCACTTCCAAATCAGATTTTATGCTTACCCTTGATCCTATTGAGACTGCTACTCAGGCGGTTGCTTCAGTAGATCATGATGTCAGCCTTTTGGCAGGTGCCTTGGATGCCGTGAGAGAGGTATATGTAATTTTTTGTAATATGTATATATCTTTTATTTAGAGGTTTTTATTATTATGACATAATATTTATACTATTTCTGTTTTTGTTCAGGGTGCTGCAGCTTGTCTCCACAATGCTTATTAGGCTACTTCTTTGGTGGCCAGGATTGATCTTATGAGATCTGATTATGATAAGCTGAAGTCTGAACTGGATTTCGCTCGGGCTGATCTGGCTGCAGGGACTGCTAACTTGGTAAAGGTGCAGGCCGAGAGGAGTTCTGCCAAGACTGAGGCAAGCTCGAGTAAGCAGCTTCTGCAGAAGGCACTGGACAGGAATGAGGAGCTTACCCTGGAGAGAGATGAGCTGGAGTTCAAGCTCGATGATGCTTCCTTGTACTTCTTCATCAAGGGGAAAGTGGCTCCCATGTCGGAGCTTGTGGAGGCCAGGGCAAATTGGAACCCTGAAGCTGAGATGGCCTTTGCTGCTTCTAAGTATCCTGACCTGCACAATATGGCCAATGAACAGGAAGTCGACTCTCCAGGGGAGCAAGATGTTGATGCTGACGGGGAGCAGGATGTTGAGGCTGATCAGGCCAAAAGTGGAAGTGCTGATGCTGTTTCCAAGAGGAGCAGTAATTTTATACTTTTCTTTGATGGTATTGGCCCATCCAGGGGAGATGTCCCTGGAAAGACAATTTTATTTTCTTTGTTTCTGCTATGTTTTGGCTGGTCAAGGAGGTTATCCCTGACCTTAACAATTATTTTGGTGCCTTTTCCCCAGGGGGTAAGGGCTTAACAAATATGATGGTGATGGCCTTCCTTGGCTCACCTTACTTATTTCTTGATGCCTTGTTATTTGCTGTTTTTGTCCAAAATTTCCTGCAAACTTTATTTCTTCATTCCTGTTAAATTTTTGAACCTGTTAACCTATTTTTTCCAATTTTTTGTCCCTGTCTTGCGATTAAAGCCATCGTAAGCCATACAACCACATATAGTTTTTACCATAGCGGTTGAAAAGTGGGAAAATTGGCCTGTCAGGAGGGCTTATGTCCCCTGCCTGACTGGAGGGCTTGGTACTCGGCCTATCGAGAGGGCATTTAGACTGATGGTCGGGATAAAACACCCTTGCACCGTCTTACTGCGTCCAGCCGGTTGTGGATGTGTGCAGCAAATAGTCAGGCCAGGCAATATTTTATACCTGATTGGTCCTGCTATTCACTGTATCCGGTGATGGTTACAAACTTCATCAGGCACAGCGGGGTGCAAAAAATTTTAAAAAGTACATAATTAAGAAGTCTAATGTGCAGTAGAGTAGCCGTCAATCCTGAATATTTATGTATATAATCATTTATCATGTATAATTGTTCCGGATTAAAGAAAAATGAGAGAAATTGAGTTAGTTACATATATAGACATGGATTGCACATAGAACATGTGAGACACATAATTTTTCAGGTAGCATGTCAGGGTAAAACACTAATAGTAAAGATGTGATTTTTACCTGAACAGGCCAGGATAAGATTTATACATGGAACAATTTCAAATGAGCTACATTCCAGGATCTTGTGATCATTTCTCCTTCTAATATTTGGAGCATGTATGCTCCTTGTCCGACAATTGAGTCAACTAAATAGGGGCCTTCCCACGTAGGGGCTAGCTTGCCTGCTTATTTTTCTTTTTTATTTGGGAAAACTATTCGTAAGACAAGGTCTCCTTCCTTGAAGACTCTAATCCTGATATTTTTGTTGTAAGTTCTGGCCACTATTTGTTGATACGATGCCATCCTGATTTTGGCAGCGTTTCTTAGTTCTTATGCTAGGACCAGGTTGTCTTGCATCAGGCTGCTGTTTGTTTCAACATTGTTCAGGCTATATCTTGATGTTGGCACCCGGACTTCTGCAGGGATGACAGCTTCACAACCATACACCAAAGAGTAGGGTGTTTGGCCTATTGATGTCTTTGGAGTTGTCTTGTCTGCCCATAGCACCAATGGAAGTTCTTCAGCCCATCTGCCTCGTCTTCTCTTCAGTTTCTTCTTTAAGCAGCTTATGACTACCTTGTTGCTAGATTTAGCCTGGCCATTAGCGTTTGGATATCCAGGGGTAGATGTGACCAGGTTGATGTTCCACTCTTGGTAAAATGTTTTAGTCTTCTTTCCCACAAACTGGGTCCCGTTATCACACACTATCTCTGATGGGACTCCATATCTGCAAATAATATTCGTCCTGATGAATGATATTAATTCCTTTTTGATTACTTGCTTGAAAGAATCAGCCTCGATCCGTTTGGAGAAATAGTCAGTCATGACCAACATGAATACTTTCTATCCTGGGGCTACAGGTAGTTTCCTTACAACATCCATGCCCCACTTCATAAATGGCCAGGGTGCAGAGATTGAGTGACGTAGTTCAGATGGCTGGTGTATTATTGGTGCATGAATTTGACAGGCTTCACATTTTGAATAATATTTCAGGCAGTCAGCCCTCAGTGTTGGCCAATAGTAGCCTGTCCTGAGCACTTTACTCGCCAGGCTCTTTCCTCCTTTATGGTTGCCATAATGTCCATCGTGTATTTCTTGGAGTACTTGATTAGTTTCATCAGGCTCCAAGCATCTCAAATATGGTCCAGCCTACGATCTCTTAAATAAAGTCTTATTGATAATAGAATAGGTTGAAGCTCTGACTTTAAAGGCCCTTGCTTCATGCCTGCCCTGAGGTAATATTTCTTTGAGGAACCAATCATAATAATGTTTGGTCCAAGAATTATTATCTTGATTGATAGGCTTGATTTGTTCAGCTTTACTGATAGCTGGCTCTAATAAGTGAACAATTTTTATTTTATAAAAAACTGCGGGAGTGAAATTTGAACCTAGGCTAGCCAAAGCATCAGCCTGGGTGTTCAGGTCTCTTGGTATTTGGTCTATATCAAATAGAGTAAATTTAGCGGTAAGGTTCTTTTCATATTCTAAATATGAAATCATTTTTGCATCCTTAGCCATATAAATTCCCTTTATTTGATTAGCAATTAAAAGTGAATCAGTTTTTACCTTTAAGTTTTGAACACCGAGGTCCAGACATACCTTTAGGCCTGCTATCAGGGCTTCATATTCTGCTTCGTTATTGGTAGCTTTGAACTCACAGCTTACGGCCTGAGCTATCATGTCTCCCTATGGTGATTTTAGTACTAACCATAACCCTGTCCCTCTGGCATTTGAGGCCTCATCTATGAACAAAGTCCACTCTTGGTCTGGGTTTTTATTTTCTAACTGGTTAACTTCTTTTTTTAGCCAAGGTTCTAGGTTAGGGCTGAAATCAACCACAAAGTCTGCTAAGGCCTGTGATTTAATTGATGCCCTGGGTTCAAAGCTGATATCATATATGCTAAGTTGGACTGACCATTTAGCCATCCTACCTGAAAATTCAGGCTTGCGTAGGAAGGATTTTATGGGTAAGTTGGTCCTGACTATGATAGGGTGACACTCAAAATAAGGACGCAGCTTAGCACATGACATAATTAAAGCTAAAACATATCTTTCAAGTAATCCGTACCTCATTTCAGCGTCTAGCAGGCTTTTACTTACATAATAGACAGGATGTTGCTGGCCTTCTTGTTCCTTTACTAGGACTGCACTTACCGCTGTGTCAGTGACAGATAGTTATACTGACAGAGGTTCTCCTTTCTCTAGTTTAGCTGATAGGTACGATTTCAAGTCCTGAAAGGTTGCTTCATGCTCAGTCGTCCAGTGGAACTGTTTATTTTTTCTGAGCATTTTATAAAATGTTTTACACCTTTCAGGGGATCTTGATATGAACCGGTTCAGGGTAGCTACCAGGCCTGTCAATTTCTGAATATCCTTGACAGACTTGGGTGACTGTAGTTCCAGGATAGCTTTTATCTGTTTTGGACTGGCCTCTATACCTCTTTTTGTCACCATGTAACCATGGAACTTACCCGCAGAGACTCCAAAGTGGCACTTTGCAGGGTTGCGTTTCATGTTATATTTTTCCAATATTTGAAATGGTATTTCCAAGTGCTTCACATGATCTTCCGCATTCTTAGATTTTACTACCATGTCGTCTATATAGACTTCCATGATATCACCTATTTGATCCTTGAACATCATGTTAACCAGGCGCTGGTACATTGCCCCTGCATTCTTCAGGCCGAAAGGCATGGCTGTGTAACAGTATATGCCTCGTTCTGTAACGAAAGCAGAACTTTCCTAGTCAGCAGGGTGCATTTTTATTTGATTGAATCCACTGGAGGCATCCATGAATGTCAGCATCTCATGCCCTGCTGTGGCATCCACTATGGCATCAATATGTGGCAGGGGAAATGGATCCTTAAGGCAAGCTATATTCAGGTCAGTGTAATCTACAAAAACTCTCCATTTACCATTCTTTTTCTGCACAATAACCACGTTAGCTAACCATTCAGGGTACATTACTTCCCTGATCATTCCCATATCCAGAAGTTTTTCCACTTCCTCGTTAATTATCGCATTTCTTTCAGGTGCAAATTTTCGTCTTTTCTGTTGCATAGGCTTAAAAGATTGATCAATGTTAAGTTTATTTGTAATTACATCAACACTAATTCCAGTCATATCAAAATGAGACCAAGCAAACCAAGATGATTTGTTCTTAAGAAATTTTACCAGTTCTGGCCTAACACAGTCTGGGGCATCAGACCCTACTAGAACATACCTGTCAGGATACTCAGGGTCTAGGATTACCTAATCTGTTTCCATCCTGGATGGTGCCACATAAGTGCTCCTGACAGGGTACTGTAATTGCTATGCAAGAGACTTACCTGCCTTGGAAGGCTTCAAGGCTGCTGTATAGAATTCTTAGGCTGCTTTGTGTTCTCATTTGATTGTGGCTATGCCCCAGTCTGCTAGAACCTTGATGCACTGATGATAGGTTGATGGTACAGCCTTGACATTATGGATCCAAGGTCTGCCCAGAATTACATTGTAGGATGGCAAGCAATCCAGGACTCTAAATTTCTCATAGGATGAGACTCCTTCAACATAAGTTGGAAGATGAATTTCTCCAAATGTGCTTCTGGTTTCTCCACTGAACCCTACCAAAACGCTGGATTTCTTGGTAATTTGATCTTCACCAATATTCATGGCTTTCAGTACATCAAGCATGATCAGGTTCACTGAGCTGCCTCCATCTACTAGGATCCTCCTCACTGTAGCGGTTCCAATCTGCATTGAGATTACCAGGCCATCATGATGAACATCAGGAATTCCTACCAGCTCACAATCACTGAAAGTGATTGCTGGGATATGATCTGGTTTGCAGGGTGATGTAGTCCTTGGCGTCCTGGCTATCTTTTTTGCTGCTGAACTGGTCAGGCCACAAATTTCCGATCCACCAGATATGAATTTTACTTCATAGATTGGGGGTGGTGGAGGAAGGTTGCGGTCCTGTTTTTGCTCCTGGTTCTCCTTACTCTAGTCTGCATTCCTGCCTTTCATCCTGATCAGGTCCTTTAGATATCCGGATTTCAACAGGTAGGCCACTTCTTTCCTCAGGGTGAAGCAAGCATCTGTTGTAAGTCCAATGTCCATGTGGAATTCGCACCACTTGGAGTTGTCTCTTCTAGGGTTGGGATTTTCCACCTTCCTAGGCCATCTGACTACTGATCCCATGTTGTCAAGTCTCTGGATCAATCATGCAATATCAACACTGAAGTTATGCTCAGAAATAGGTGGGAAAACTTTAGCCTTACCTTGATACTCAAACGCCAGGTTGACTTCTAAATGGTCTGGCCTGGAATATGGAGTAGGTCTGTAATTGTTTCCTTTGTTGCTCTTCCTATTGCTCTTTTCATAGTCCTTTGATCCACTGGATGATCCAACTTTGTAGCTTTTGTCTTCTTCCAGCCTGATATATGCAAGGGTCTTAGCCTAGACATCATCGAAGGTATGGCAGGGATACTTAGTGAGTTCATTGTATAAGTCACTATGAGGTAGTAACCCCTTCCTGAATGCCTCCACTGTTGTTCCAATGTCACACCTAAGAATAAATACTTTCTCCTTGTTAAACCTGGCGAGGAATACCCTGAGAGTCTCCTCTGGCTTCTATGTAATCCTGTAAAGATCACTGGACCGCTTCTCCAACTCTCTGCTGCTTGCAAACTGTTTGTTGAAGTTGTTGATCAGGTTGGCGAAAGAATGGATGCTCCCAGTTGGCATGTTAATGCACCATTGTAGAGCAGGTCCGGTGAGGGTTGTTCCAAATCCCTTACACATGCAGACATGCTTGAACTCACTGGGATAGATGCAGCTAACATTTTCTGTTTATAGAGAGCTACATGATTTTGTGGATCTGTGGTTCCATCATAAATCTTCATAGATGGAATCACAAATTTTTTAGGCAGATCCACTTTTTCTATTTCGTCTATAAAAGGCGAATCAACATAGTTATCAGGGGCAGCTTCTTCCAGGCTGGCAGGAATTCCAGGTATCTTTTCGAATTTTTCATTCAGTTTCTTGATCTCCTAGGCTACTTCCATCATGATGGCTGCCGCAGATTCATCAGGTTTTTCATTGTTATTGTTTGGCTCACCATCACCATCAACATTGATAAATTTAGAGCCACTTGGACTCCCAAAGCTGGAGAAATCAATGTTCTTGATGATTGATGCAAATAGTGTTCCTGGCTGGAATCTAGAGCCTACTCCTTGAGTTTTCTCTAATTTTTGTCTCAAGGCTGACTCATATTCTCTTAACTGAAGTATTTCTGCCCCAGTTTGGGCTACCTTGTCTTTCAAACCTTCCAACTCAGCAAGTTGTTGGAGGGCTGCGTTCAATTGTTCTTCGATGGTAAGCTGGGCCATTTTTGTAGGTTATTTGGATTTTTGTAAGATAAGGAAAAAAGATTTTAAAGAGCTAGATGCCCCACGGTGGGCGCCAATTGTTTTGTATGGATTTTACACAAAGCGAAATCAGGTCAGGGTAGGCCTAGGCAAGGTCAACTAGCTCAAAATTATCTATGAATATGCAGGGTACGAAACTAGAAAAGTAAAGTAAGATAAATAAATAATAATAAGACAAAGAATTTGTACGTGGAAAACCCTTAAATAGGAAAAAACCACGGGCACCAAGCCAGGAGAGGATTTCACTATAATATTGATTATTTAGCACACACGTTTGTAATATAGCTTGAATATTGTATGAGAGTATTGTATGCTAGAGCGTGAATTATGTCCTGTGAATAATCTCTAACTTCTCCTTATATAATCCATGCTGAACGGCTGTTGGATCTCCTTCATCAATGCTAAATATTCCGCCTTAATTGCTCGGCTAATGCGCATTATTGCTCCCTTAATTACCGTCCTTTATTACCAAATCTTCTCCGTTAATGCTCTAATTATCATCCGTGTATTGTCAATAATATAGTCATTAAATTGGTCAAATATTGTCCTTATATTTTGACCGTTGTCCTCTCTATGGCTGGCACCATTCTTCTTGTACCTTGGTGGCTTGACGTCCTGACACCCTGATGGTCAGGCTAGGCTGGAATAGCATCCTAAAGTTTCTGCGGATTTCCAGGCCTAACATATTGCTTTCGAAAAATGAGGGCACAACACAAGGACACCATCCTGTGTTGTTCTTGAGCTAAGACCACAAGGATGATCCTCCTAACCTTCAAGTTTCCATAGTAGGAAACCTCCTTTGGTTTGCACCTAAGATTTAACCCAAATATACTAATTTTATTAACTAGATAAAACTAGTATTAACTCTTATATTAATATTATTACAAATATTATTACTACTAATAATATTTGATGTATAATATTTTTATATGAATTATTTTGTGATGATCAACTATTTGATCAATGTTTTAATGGGTAAAGGATGAAGGGAAAATGAAGAGCACCACCCTCATAAAAGAGCCGGCTATGTGGGCTTAATTTTAAAGATTTTTGTCCAATTTTCCAACCCAAAAATATGTGGTATGCTTGGGTATTTATAGACCAAAGTCTAGGAGACAACATGGATGATACGGTCATTTTGTACCAAAAATAAATACCTAAGTTACTACTAACAGAAGTCAGCGGTAAGTAGGGTCGATCTCCACAGGGAGGCTAAGTTGCTATCTATCTGTTTAATTCGGTCTGTCAGGGTGTCACATAAATGGGGGTTTTGAATTGATTGTGAACTAACTAAACTACTGAAACTAAAGGCAAGAGAAGGGAATAAAGGAAATTAAAAATAAGAGAAAGGAAGTATGCTAGGAGTCGGTCTACCGTGGCAGCTATCAGATCTTATACTATCGGGAATACTAAGGCGATTAGACTATTGATAAGAAGAGCTATGGTCGTCACCTTTCGGTTCTTAAACCGCCCTAGAGCGTAAACAGCTTAACTTTCGCCCTCACTGCAATACCCTATTGTAATTAAGCAAGCCTTCCCTTCCAACCTTTCGATCTAGGTCGGGGTTAACTAAATTTATGGTCTCCTGCATGCATTCATTCGACCGGATAACAATTAAATTGCCTAATACAATTCCTATCGCAAGACTAATCTATATAAGTCAATTAAAACATCGCTACCACTGCTTCCCTAATCCTAACATACTAGGAGAATTAGCTATGCATAATTAAGAGAGAACAAGAAATAAAGAAAGAACAAATAATAAACATTAAATTAAATTAAAGAGAGAAAAGGGAAGAAAGGATTACTGAAATAAATGATCCAGAAATGGAAGAACAAAAGTAACAAAGTAGCAATAGCCGAACCGTAGAGAAAAGGAACGAAGTAAAGTCTGTGTGAGAGAGTTTACAATGACATACTGACTTCCTATTTATAAGAAAATAGGATTAGCTAAACCTAATTGACGGAAATTAACTAAAAAGTCCAAGCCCGTCAAAGATTGTTGCTCGATCGAGCACTTAAGGCTCTCGATCGAGTATTATTCCTTAGCAATCCTCTCGATCGAGAACAATTCCTCTCGATCGAGTACTTCTTTCCCTTTAATCACTCGATCGAGAAGGAGTAGCTCTCGATCGAGCAAATGGGTTCTCGATCGAATATAAATAGTTCTCGATCGAGCACTTCTCAATACACGTAATTCGCCGCGCACTGAACTTCAAACGGCTGCCATTCCTTCGTTACTTGGACAAATAGGGCGTGGTTGGTGGAGTTGGAAAGCTAAGAGGATAAGCTTTCACCTCCAACTAGAATCACCTTAATAACTGTTGTAGAACTCGAGATATGGCTCTTACAAGCAGGAACTAGCAAATTGAAGCACTCTCTTGGCTCGCCTAACTTCCTTACTCCAATGCGCATCTCAAAACAGCTTCATTCCCGCTCCAAATTCACTCTTCCTCCAAATGCATGCTAAAAGGATGGTAAAAGGCTTGATTTCACTACTTTTGGGTTCATTCCTGCAAATAAGACAAAACAAACAAAAGTAGCATATTCGGGGCATTTCGTAGCATAAAACCACGATAAAAGCATAGAAATACGTGCATAAAATAGGCTAATAAAACTATATAAAATGCACGTATCAAATCTCCCCAAACCAAACCTTTACTCGTCCCCGAGTAAACTAAAATGCAACTAAAGGAACGGAAAAAGATAACTCAGAGCTAGCTACAAATGCCCACTTAAGCCAATTTAATGCAAGCAAACTAACACCTATAGCAAATAGTCAAATGCAAACGAGTTGTAAGATGTCTATAATAAAGCTGAACCGTCGACCTTGCAAGACCTTTAAAATCGGACTCTCACGGGTCACTCTTCTCTCATGAAGCAAAGGGTGAACATATATATGTAAGAGAGAAGGAAAAATAGTCGCTCACCTAGACTACGACCCACATAAACATGCATGCAACCAATATGATAGACAATTCTAGCTACCGTACACACATTCCAACCAAACAAGGTCCCATCAGGTACCGAGGGCTTACAAAAATATGGTAAAGTGAGGCAATGGGTAAGAAAAGGCAAAACAATTATGGGAATGTGGAGGTATAGGTGATCAAGCTAGTACCTAAACAAAACCATATGAGACATATCCATTTCCAACTCAATTATGAATTAAGCACATGCCCCTTCATTTGGCATAAAATCTCACCAAACCAAACCAAACATACTCCTCAAATAATGTAAGATAGATCATAGGAGCAGAAACCGTCAACCAAACAACATTTTTTTTTGAATTTTTTTCTTTATTTTTCTCTCGGTTTCTTCTTCTTTCTTTCAAATTTTTTCTTTTTTTTTTTTTCGAATTCCCTTTTTTCATCATCCTCCTCTTTTTTTCTTCTTGTTTCACGTCTTTTTTTCATCATCCTCCTTTTCTTCATAAATTACCAACTCCGAATCAACAGAATACGCGCCAACATTTGATACAATAGACAATATACCGCAGAACAATCTAAACTAGCTTGACAAGGCAGGCTAAATTTGGAATGTAGCTAAAGGTCAACAGGCAAATTTGGCTAATGTGGAGTTTATGGGTAAAAATGAAAGAAAGGGAAAATGTAAGCACCTCCCTGCATGTGACACCAACCACTAACCCGAATGTATGACGGCAAAAAGCAATTGAATTTCATATACGTGCAAATTGATGAACATGCTATGCAAGGAGTAACTACTCACAATCCTACATGAAACTGGTCACAAATGACACCAGTTTATAAGGCTCTAAATCTTAGAAATTATAAGTAGGTTGCCAAAATTTTAGGTCAAGTCTATTCGTTCAGCTAAATTAAACATTAACTCGTAGATATGCAATAAGACAATGCTAAAAGATAACAGTTTAATGCAAGGCTTAAGCAAAAAGACAATTATAGTGCAATTTCATCACTGAAATCCACCGTTCCGACTCAACCTATATGCTAAATTAAACGTGAATATTTTTTTGAAATTTTGAACAATTTTTTTAATTTTTATGGGATTTTATGAAATTTAACGAAAATAAACAACAATGCCAACATAAATTAAATGTGATAACTGAAATGCAATAAAAACAATATGCAGACACAGATACGGATGCATAACCTCCCCAAACCAAACCGTACAATGCCCCCATTGTACCAAAACATGGAAAGGAAATGCAAACTAAAGGAGAAAGAGAGTAAAAGCGGAAAACTCACAAAATGCGCGAATAAAGAGGCCTCCCCAAACCGACCATGAACATGGGAGGTTTGCTAAAGGCCCGGAAAACCGTCTCAGTAAGCTAATCCAAGTCAAACGAGTGAATGGGCATGCAAAAACTGCTCGATCGACTGGAATAGTGGTCGATCGAGTGGTTCTCTAATCTGCAGGTGGTCGATCGAGTACAATTGCCACTCGATCGAGTGAATTCATCAACAAAAGTGCTCGATCGAGTGGAATGACTACTCGATCGAGTGATCCTCGGTGTAATTCCTGCAAAATGCAATAAAAACAGCCCGCAACTAACAAAAACAAGCTTAACTGAGACCGTCTATGGTATAAAAACCATTTATTACAACTTAAAGTAAATAAAAATGCAAAATAAAATCGCCGGGTTGCCTCCCGGGTAGCGCTAGCTTCAGTCAGGTCCCAACTCGACCTTCTTTTTCTTCGAGCCTCTCTAATTAAATACAATCAAAACAGCTCAAAGCGCGCAGCAACCTGTCAAATAGCTGCGCATGTGCTACACAACAGCATAAGTAGCACCAAAGTGGAATAGCAAAATAGGAAATAAAAATGTTTAACTTTTTAAGTCGTACAAATTTCCTATGAGCGCTCCTAAATTTATCCACAAAACATAGGAGCGCGGGAGCAATTAGCGATAATCTAGGGCTGCATCTCAGATTAACAGTTTGGAAATGATGAGAATGGTGAAAAATTGTTATTTTACGCGTCCACATGTGAGAGGGTATAACATTAACAGAGATAGCACGAGTCAAACGAGGCAATATACTATTAAAACAAACAATAATTAAATTATCGTTTACTACCTCAGGTTGGTCGCTCTCAATGACGGAATCATAGATAAAAGAGTTTATTACCTCTTCCGTGCTAGGAGCAATTACCGGCTCAGCTGTCCTTTTGTCGCCCTCAGTGGAATTCAGCCCACAAATCTCAGCTTCAAGTGTATCCGACTCAGCTTTGAATAAGGGAGATTCACCGTAATCGTCATCATCGTCAAAATCGTCATTCAAAGTGAACCCAAGTGACGAATCAAAGCTCCCCATGGCCAAATCAGTCGATCGAGCAAAATAGTCACTCGATCGACCACCTTCCTCCCGCATCTCACTCGATCGAGTAACAAAATCACTCGATCGAGAACTATCCTCCTGCATGTCACTCGATCGAGAAGAGATATTACTCGATCGAGGACTTTCTTCTTGTACAGCGCTGATATCCTCGCATACACTCTGGAAATACGATAGAAATTCGTCATCCGAAATATAGAAATCATTTTCAGCATTGGGCAACGCGGGTTCTTCATGGGAAAAACCGCTCTTGGTCAAGCACACCTCTTCTGGTTGCCGAGCAACCAACCCAGCTGTTAACCGAGCAATTTCAGACTGCAACTCGGCAATTTCAGTGACTTGAGCACCCATATATCTATCAAATTCTAGAATTAAGGATTTCAGCTCCGCGATTTCTTTTTTCTGTATATCACGAGGATCTTGTTGCGGTGGCCATTGATGGGGTGGATGTGGCGACACAACTACAGCTGCATTGTGCTCAGCAGCACCACATCCCCAAGATTTCTTCCTTTCCCAACTAGCAGGTTTCTCAGCTTGGGCTTCAAACTGAGCAATTAGTCGGGAGACAGATGTCATCTTGGCAAGAGGGATCGAAGGTACTCAAGCCTTCCCTTCGATAATATCCCTCAAAGAGCTTTGCTTTACACCTGTAGGCCTATCAAAACAACACTAACGAAAAAGATAAGACGGCCTCAAGGTACTTAGTCTTCCCTTGAGGCGAAAGGACAAACAAAATAAAACAGATAAAAAGCGTCGCCTCCCAAGAACGGCGCCAAAATTTGATACGGTCGTTTTGTACCAAAAATAAATACCTAAGTTACTACTAACAGAAGTCGGCGATAAGTAGGGTCGATCTCCACAGGGAGGCTAAGTTGCTATCTATCTGTTTAATTCGGTCCGTCAGGTGTCACGTAAAATGGGGGTTTTGAATTGATTGTGAACTAACTAAACTACGAAACTAAAGGCAAGAGAAGGGAATAAAGGAAATTAAAAATAAGAGAAAGGAAGTATGCTAGGAGTCGGTCTACCGTGGCAGCTATCAGATCTTATACTATCGGGAATACTAAGGCGATTAGACTATTGATAAGAAGAGCTATGGTCGTCACCTTTCGGTCCTTAAACCGCCCTAGAGCGTAAACAGCTTAACTTTCGCCCTCACTGCAATACCCTATTGTAATTAAGCAAGCCTTCCCTTCCAATCTTTCGATCTAGGTCGGGGTTAACTAAATTTATGGTCTTCTGCATGCATTCATTCGACCGGATAACAATTAAATTGCCTAATACAATTCCTATCGCAAGACTAATCTATATAAGTCAATTAAAACATCGCTACCACGCTTCCCCTAATCCTAACATACTAGGGGAATTAGCTATGCATAATTAAAGGAGAACAAGAAATAAAGAAAGAACAAATAATAAACATTAAATTAAATTAAAGAGAGAAAATGGAAGAAAGGATTACTGAAATAAATAATCCAGAAATGGAAGAACAAAAGTAACAAAGAGCAATAGCCAAACCGAGAGAAAAGGAACGAAGTAAAGTCTGTGTGAGAGAGTTTACAATGACATACTGACTTCCTATTTATAAGAAAATAGGATTAGCTAAACCTAATTGACGGAAATTAACTAAAAAGTCAAAGCCCGTCAAAGATTGTTGCTCGATCGAGCACTTAAGGCTCTCGATCGAGTATTATTCCTTAGCAATCCTCTCGATCGAGAACAATTCCTCTCGATCGAGGACTTCTTTCCCTTTAATCACTCGATCGAGAAGGAGTAGCTCTCGATCGAGCAAATGGGTTCTCGATCGAATATAAATAGTTCTCGATCGAGCACTTCTCAGCGCGTAATTCCTGCTTCGCGCACTGAACTTCAAACGGCTGCCATTCCTTCGTTACTTGGACAAATAGGGCGTGGTTGGTGGCGTTGGAAATCTAAGAGGATAAGCTTTCACCTCAAACTGGAATCACATTAATAACTGTTGTAGAACTCGAGATATGGCTCTTACAAGTAGGAACTAGCAAATTGAAGCACTCTCTTGGCTCGCCTAACTTCCTTACTCCAATGCGCATCTCAAAACAGCTTCATTCCCGCTCCAAATTCACTCTTCCTCCAAATGCATGCTAAAAGGATGGTAAAAGGCTTGATTTCACTACTTTTGGGTTCATTCCTGCAAATAAGACAAAACAAACCAAAGTAGCATATTCGGGGCATTTCGTAGCATAAAACCACGATAAAAGCATAGAAATACGTGCATAAAATAGGCTAATAAAACTATATAAAATGCACGTATCAATGGACATGTGTCTACGGATGTCATTAGGGCTGGGCCGGGTGGAGGATATGTATCCCAGACCCGTACCCACCACCTATAATTAGCCCATGTAATATGGCTCGCGACTCGTGATGGGTCAACTTTTCTCCATCGTAACATGCCTGGCAGGCGAGACTTATACACCTTTACCCGCCACAATCCATGGCATGGCCTAGTTAATCCGCCCCATACTCGGATGACCCACCTTTCACCCACCAAGTTGGGTACCTACCTATTGCTTTTGAACAAGCAATGTACTTCATAAAGAGTTATTATCACGAGCTGGTGAGTAAATTATCCACGTCCTGTGTACATGGATGATTGCATAAAGTCTACAAATCACAAATACCTTGAAAATATTACAGTCCAAAAGGACAAATACATCAAAAAGTTTACAGTCCAAAATCGAAGTGATTATCCGAGAAATTTAATACAACAATTTTCGCAACTAAATCGCATTTCTTCAATTTGTAGTCTGAAATCAGCCCTTTTAGTCTGTGAAACAATCTTCATCCTCCTCAATGTCATCGACTATTTGTTGAAGCTCCACTTTTTTTAGATCATCGCCGCCTAAAAAAATAAAATTAAACATAATAATAAAAACAAAACAGGATGGCTAATGTACAAAGTTAAAACTTCAACATACCTCTAATATTGGTCCATATACAATTTTGAGCACACATCAAAGCCTCCACAGTTGATGGGAGTAGGCGGCTATGATGAGCACTTAACACACGCTCACATGTGCTAAATGCCAACTCAGAAGCAATACTAGATACGGGTATACTTAGGATATCCCTTGCTATATTTTGAAGTATTGGGAATGCTGATCCATTGGTTTTCCACCAAACAAGAATATCAAAGTCATTCGAAAGAGGTACATTAGGACTTTCAAAATACTTTTCTAGCTCCGATTTTTCCTAAACTAGATTTTCCTCCACCTCCAAGTATTTAGCAAAACCATTAAGCTTTCTTTTTCCACAAATTGTACCATCTGATGCGGCTTCGACCCAGAAGTCGATTGTTTACCTTTGCTCTTTTTATAAATAGACGAATATTCAGCAACCAAGTCCCTCAGAACTTCTTTCACCTTTTCAATCTCATACTCAACATCATCGTCCTCAAAAATTGCTTATAATAGTAGCAAACAAGGGGTATCTTATGCCTAGGATCTAAGACCGCCGCAACCGCCAAAAGGGTATTAACATCAGCCCAATACTTATTATACTTCTCCAGCATACTTATCGCCATGTCTTTTATTATAGGATCAAATGATGTAACCTAATTATTTAATGCACATCGAATTTCGCATATATTTGTAAAATAAATATTATCGGTAGGATATTGAGTGCTAGAAAAATCATGGGTGGCATCACTAAACAACTCTAACTTCTCACAAATTAACTCGGCTTTCTCCTAATCTTCTTTAAGGGGCGGACAATTAAATATCTCAGATTTTTGACCACCTAAAACCTCAAAGACCTTCTTGTACTTGATTTCTACTTCAAGCATTTCATAGGTGGAATTCCATCGAGTCTTACAATCAAGTACACGTTTTTTTGAACAATTGACACCTTGTGACCTAGATGTACTCTCGAATTTTGTTTCCCGTAATATAGAAGGTGTCCAGAAAACTACACTGTTTCTTACTCTTTCAATTCCCTCGCCAATTATACTAAGACCGTCTTGAATAATAAGAATCAGAATGTGGGCACAACAACGCATATGTATAAACTTTCCTTTTAAAATTTGTGGATCTTTAGGAAGTTTTAGACGCATAATTTCCATTACACCATTATTTGTTGTGCAATTATCCAAAGTAATGGATGGGATACGACAATCAAGATTCCAGTCATAAATGCACTTACATAAAGCCTCGGCTAAGACGTCCTTTGTATGAGGTACCTCCACATATAAAAATCTGGACAACACAAAGAAATTTATCAAAAAATGACATAAAAACAAGAGATAAAAGAATGACATAAAGATAAAAGAGCTTAACTGTATCAAATAATGACATAGAGATAAAAGAGCAGCTGCCAATATATACCTCAATATACGACTCTGTAACTTCCACGAAATATCAATGAAGTGTGCGGTGACTGCCATATACCCTTTTTTCTGGTTACTTGAAGTCCACATATCCGTTGTTAAGGCAATTTTGCTCTTGGTCTTCATCATTAAGTCAGTCATGTTCACCTTCTCATCAACATATTTTCTCATAAGATCCTTTCTAGTTGTACTTCGACAAGGGACTTTAAAACTAGGTTGTAGTGTCTTACATAGTTTCTGATGTGACCATAATTAGTGCACATTTAGTCCCCGAATTAGCCTTGTTCCCATGCTTTTTAGTTCATATTTGGGTCATTTATTGTCTTTAGCTCTTTGTTTTGCATATTCTTTGAGGTTTTGTGTCCTTGGTAGGAAAGGAGTGCAAACCTTGCATTTTCATGGCAAAATGAGACTAAATTGATTGAATCCAATGACCAAGCATCAAGGAGAGACAAGATTAGAAGGCCTTTGTACATATTATAGTAGTTGGGCAATGATGAGGAAAGATCCTTGCATCCCCAAGGAAATCCCCAAGGATTTTATGAAGAAAAGGGAAGAAAAGAAGAAGAAACACGGCTGAGCAGCAATCCGCCCGTCTTCCCCTAAAGACGCCCGTCCCCAGGACCACAATCCATGCGTCTTCCATCAAAGACGCCCGGGCAGCAGCATCCAGAAGACGCCCGTCTTCTCCCAAAGACGCCTGGGCAGAGACTCAGGAATCCGGCCGTCCCGTGCCTAAGACGCCCGGATTCCAAGACAGATGTCAAATTCTTTTCTTCAAACTTCAAGAAAGATGCCCTTCCTTGAAAAATACCGGCGTTTCCCTAATTAGGGACTTAATCGTCATTTAAGCCCTTAGTTAACCCTAATGCATCCACCTAATTTCCACTATAAATACCCCATTAGTCTAATTAGAAGAGCATGTTCTTCTTATCAATTCTTAGAGTAGTTAATATTAATCAAATCTCTCTTTAGTTTTGTAATCAACAATTAATCAAGTTTTAATACAAGTTTTATTTCTTTAACCTCTCTTTTGTTCATCCTTTATTTTGGGTAATTGAAGATTATTTGGATTATTATTGGGAGATTGACAACCTCTCAATCAAGCATCAAGTACTTCTATTATTCTTTGCTTTATTATTGGAATCATTAGTAGGTATAATTCTCTTAATCCCTTTTTAATTATTGCTAATTACTTTTATTTGTTCATCATGTTTTACTTTGTTGGTATGATTGACAACCTTGCTAGCATGTTCAACATGATAATGAGTGAGTAGTTCCATAGCTAGGGTTAATGGGTAATTAGAGGAAACCAACATGGGGAATAATTCATGATTAAATTAATATGCTTTCATGGTTTATTTGCTTGCTTGTTTTGATCTCAACTCATGCACATGTTATGTTTGATGAAATGCGAGCCTATGAATCCTTGCATTTTTTACCCATCACCTATCTTTTCAATGAGACTTGTAAGACATAAACCAACTCGAGTCTCATTAGACCATGCATGTTGTTGAGTAGGGAAGACTACGTCGACTTGTAGGTGTTGTACAATCTAATCGATTCGGCTCCGGGACCCAAACTTTCCTTGGATTGTAAGATATAACCCAACTCAATCCATCACAACAATAATTGCTTGCTTATAATTTGAGAACATGTTTGTATGATCAATTCCCATGAATCCCCTATGACCCCATGACACCCCAGTGCTTTTTATCAATTGTTTACAACCCTTTTAATTCATCTTGCTTGTTTACTTTCATTGTTATCTAGTTTAGTGACCTTCTACATCAACCCAAATTGTGACACCCCTAAGACACCACTAGTTGCAATAGAAATCTCATCTCAATTCCCGTCCCTTGGGATCCGACCTTTACTTGCCTCTTTACTAATTGTAGAGTTGTTTGTGAAGTTATAAATTGTGTTTTGGTCTAGGTGCTTCCAACGACAATTGTTCCGAAAAATAGAATATAGCATCCGAAAATAACCGACCAAAAATGGCGCCGTTGCCGGGGACGATGTTATCTTGATTTAGATTTTCTTATATTATTATTAGTTGTGTCTTTATTTGCCTTGAGGAAGTAAAACTCCTCAAGGTTTGTTCTAATTGTTTTCGAGTTGTTTGATATTTTGCATGTCTAGAAGGTCACAAGGTGATTTGTTACCTTTTGATCGTGAAATTGAAAGAACTTTGACAACCAATAGAAGACTTGCTAGGAGAAATTTGAGAGGTATTAGTGAGGTTGTAGATATTCAACCAACTATTGAGTTCATCAACCCGTTTGCAAGAGAAGGTGAGGAGAACCCAACACAAAATACAACCCAATATCAACCTACAATGCCTAAGTTTTCATCACATTCCGTACCCACCGAGGAGAACCTACCCAATGGTACTCCCACACCACAACATCTAACCGGAAATTTCATTACCAAATCCACATTTATCAAATTAGTCGAAAGAAGCCAATTTGGGGGGATGCCTAGTGAAGACCCTCACTCTCATATGGAGACCTTTTGTGACTATTGTGATGCGATTTCTCAAACCGGTGTAACTCAAGACCAAATTCGATGGGTCTTATTTCCTTTTTCTCTAATTGGCACCGCGAAACAATGGTTGAAGGGCCTTGATAAGGCCACTCTCGGAATTGATTCTTGGAAGAAGTTGGCTCTAGCTTTCTACAAACAATTCTACCCACCGGAAAAGACTAACATGCTAAGAGCTCAAATTACGGGTTTTAAGCAAAGGGATGAAGAATCTTTGTATGAAGCTTGGGAGCGGTTCAAAGGAATTTGTCGCTCATGTCCTCACCATGGACTTAGCGAGTGGTTCTTGGTACAACAATTTTGGAACGGTCTATATGAAGATTCAAGGAACATTCTCAACATGGGATCAAATGGAATGTTAACCGAAGTTGATAAAAATCAAACTTGGAACAAAATTGAGGAAATGGCGGTCCATAACTCACAATATAGTAGACCTCGCAAGGCTACTAGAGGAGGAAAGCATGAAGTGGACTCCGTTACTCAATTGGGTGCTCAACTTAGTGCTCACATTGACACAATCAATTTGAAGTTTGAAAAAGCTATGGCTAGACTTGAAGAAGCCTCAAAATCACCAAAGCATCATGTTAATGCCATGACGGCATCCTCATCAATCCCAAGTGGGATATGTGAGAATTGTGGAACTTTGGGACATGACTCAAGTGAATGTAGGGGAACAAATGAACAAGTGAATGCTTTCCAAGCATACAAGAGTGGTACCCCTTATTCCAACTATTACAATGAAAACACCAAATTCCATCCAAATCTTTCATACAAAAGCCAAAATGTTCAAAACCCTCAAACAACATACACCCCACCTCCCTGAGAAACCAAAATCAAAGACCCTTTTACAACCAAAACCAAGGTTACCAAAATCAAAATCCATACAATCAACAAAATGACCAAGGTTTTGATGTTCAAAAAGCGGTCCTCCAAATGCAAAAGAACCAACAACAATTTTTCACTCAAATGCAAAAAGATAGTCAAGCAAAGGAAACCACCATCAACAACATCCTAGCTCACACCAAAATGTTGGAAACCCAATTAACTCAACTAGCATCTTCAAGCTCACAAAGACAAAAGGGCAATTACCACCTCAAAGTAATCCCCCAAGACATGAAACGGTTAGTGCCATTCACTTGAGAAGTGGTACAAGGTATGAAGCACCGAAGAAGCAAGTTGAGGATGAAGTTGTGGAAGCTAGTGATAAGGAAGAAATTATGCAAAACTCCAAAGATGGAGAATCATCAAAAGAAGAAATTTCAAAGAAAAATGAAGACAAGGTCAAGGAGAAGGAGCCCATTGTGATTAGACTTCCTTTTTCAAGTCGTCAAGCCAAGCCCAAATTTGATGACCAACATGGAAAGTTTATGGAAATTGTGAAGAATTTAGAAGTCTCAATTCCATTCAAGGAATTAATCAATCACGTGCCGGCCTATGCGAAATATATGAAAGACATCCTCACAAAGAAGAAGTCGATCCGGAAGCTTGAGACTATCGCCTTCACTAAGGTGAGTAGTGCAATACTTCAAGGGAGTTCACCTCCAAAACTCAAGGATCCGGGAAGCTTCTCAATACCATGTACCATTGGCGACACCACGATCAACAAAGCCTTATGTGAACTAGGGGCTAGTGTGTGTTGGAGCCGGTGTCCTCCAGTTAGTGCGGATAACGTTATTGCACGTACACTTGTACGGACAAGGGCTGGTGTCCTCCACAGTTAGTGCAATGACATATAAATCTCTAAAAGGATTAAAGGGTATACTTTTGTATTATTATCAGTTGGTCCACGTTTATCAATAACGGTTGGTTTGCTAGATAAGTTTGACGTTATTGTCATACAGATGGCGGTGATTAACTGGTCCCTAAAAATAACACCTATAGGATGCGTTTGAGAGATGTGATAGTATGAAAATACAGTCATGTTGATGCCTAATATGACTAAGCGGTTAGTCAGAGTTATTGACTAATAATTAGTCAAACACGATGTTGAGATATTTATTTAATACGGATTAAATAATACTGGCTAAGGTGAATTAAGCGGTTAATTCGTAAATTGAATATAAACGATTATATTTAATTAATGTATATTGAATTAATTAATTATACAATATTGTCATTATCGGACAAGTATTAATATGTCGACTAATTCATGTTACTAGTCGATATTTTATTATCCGATAACGAGTGACGATTTATAATTAAAACCCGTCATATACATTTAGCGAAACAAGTCGGACCACGAGTTAAATAAGGAGAAAGTGGAAAGCCCACTCCCTCCCCTAGCTACCTCACGGTCGACCGAAATGAACAAAAGGAGAGACCTTCTCTCCTTTTGACCTAATCATCATCATTTGCACAAAAATTAGGGTTTTGGAGCATTTCTCTCTGAAATTCTAGATCTCACATCAGAAAACTCACAAAAGGCTCTCTCAATATTGCAAGGCAATTAGAGAGTAATTTCTAGCACAAGGGGCATAGTCTCAGACGATCTTGGGTGCAACAATTAGGAGGAAATCTACTTTGATTTCTTTTCTTAGGCCGCGTTTTACATAGGACCCGAGGTTGATTCTTGTTACTTTATCGTTTCTCTTGTTTTTCGTTTATGACAATTAATCACATGGTAATTTGCGTTATAGTCCTTAATTTTAAGGGGTTTTATACGGATATTTCCCTACAAGTGGTATCAGAGCGAGGCCACGTAAATTTTTCATCGTGATTTTCATAAAACGATTTGAATCGATTTTTTTTGCCTTGAAAACCGTGCGGCCAAAATTTTTTTTTTACACGGCTGTTTTGTTTTTTTTCTTGTCTTTGTTATAAAAATCGAAAAAATTCGATCGATCGAGGACTGTAGTGTCTCGATCGATTGGTTTTGTTTTCGATTAATTTTTGCATATAGTTATTATAATCGACCTTTATAGAAATATGTTAAGGTTTTATCAATTGTAGATTTAAATTTATACGAATTAGGTCAAAATTGCAATTTGTTTTATTTTGTCAAATCGATTATGTTTCGATTTTTTTGGGCTCTCGGTGAAGCCGCTGAAAGAAAAAAAAATTTGTGTTTTTTTTTTCGGCCATATTTTGTACACAATACGGATTTTGTACACTCGCTTGATTGTGAAACGGTTCACACACGTACCATTTAGTTATTTTAAAGCGATTTAAAGTAACGGATTGTCATGAATTAAAATTAAGTTGATAGAAGCGGTTTTGTCAAATAATTTTAATCGTTAAAAGGTGGTTTGGATAAATTTAACATAATTACAGAATTATGTCACGGATAAATTTTGTTTTAGTTGATGCATTTTTATTTATCGTTACTTTTGAATGCCATGAATGTTTTTTTTATTACGTATTTAATTTTACAAACGGTTGTAACTTAGTGTGGCCTTAGTAGAACGTGTTACCGTAATGATGGAAAACGGTCTTGGTTGTATTTTGAGATCTCGCATCTCCGTTTTGGATTTTTCCTTGTAATTACAGTTTTTATTTAGAATGTAAATAGGTTTATATTTTGTAAATTTTAAATTGTAATTTTGAGAAGACCAAAGATGGAGATCGGATGCTCACTCTCTCTACATGGACCAAGATGGAACATCAAGACAAGCTTCTCGGGTCCAACGGTGGATTCCAAAGTTGTATTATGTTTATTTTGCTAGGATAGGCCATACTAGGACTTTTATTTACGTTTTGCATTTTTTTTTATGTTTTTCATCACGATAGTTTGCATCATATTCCGCCTATAACCAAACCACCTAATATTTGCATGAAAACTGACTCATATAGAGGTTACGCGTTAGTTTTCTATGACATACAGATCTCACACGAAATTAATAAGCCATCACCTAAGTTAATTCATTCACGTAATGCTAGAATTTCGTTCACTTTAAATGAATTAAAACTAAGTTGATGGGATCTTCCTCGTATAACCAAAAATTGAGAATAGTCTTTATAGGTCAAACTCTAATGAATCCCTTCTTCGTCGGTAGGCATAATATGACCCCTTCTACGTCGGGTAAGTTGGAACTGATTGACCTATTTTATCTCAACACTATGGTCACTCGTACGATCTTGTGATTATGGTGGACTACAGATAGGATTTACGGAAATCTATCGACCGAGAGTTCTAACGGTAGAACTAGCCAAATAGTTGGCTTATCAATTTACAGAAATTGAGTCTTGGGATCATTTGTATAATTCTTGAGGTAGATCAATTATACAAGTGCAATGAGTCTACACGTTAAAATGAATTTTAATTAGACTTAAATCACCTCGATGAGTAGCTTATTTCGTTTTGTTTTCTTTCTTTTTCAGTGTAGAACACGATCATTTAAACTGCTAATAACAAAAATGGCTGGCCGTATGAATGACCCAATGCCAAGTGCCACATTGGACCGTGAGTCCTGGCTTCGGATCTTCATGAATCAGATGAATCGTCTACTCGATCAAGAATGATGGATCAAACCGCGGACTAGGAGGCGGCATTACGGAATGCCGCCATCGCGACGGGAAGCTCAAATATCTCGATAGAGCCTATCCCGCCAAACCCAGGCCCCACGGCCGAGCTAACGAGATCGCCACGTATAGCGATTTCGTCATGGAAGCGGGTGCGATAAAGAACGTACTCATTTTTGCAATGGAATCCAATTTGCAGAAACGCTTCATAGCCCAAGGTGCAAACAAGATTTTCACCACGCTCACTAAGGAATTCTCGAAAGCTTCGAGAATCGTGACCTATGAGCATACCTGTCGCTTCTTTGAGGCGAAACTCCAGAAGGGCCAACTGGTTAGCCCACACATTCTCAGCATGATTGAGAATGTCGAGAAACTGGAGGCACTTGATTTTAAGATTAGTGAGAACATCGTGATTGACCGCATGCTTCATTCACTCCACGATGGTTTTGCGCTCTTTAGAGCCAATTACTATATGAATGATTTGAAGAAAAGTCCTCATGCACTACACTCCCTTCTCGCATGCACCGAGAAGGACATGAAGTTTAGTGGGAGCCTGAAACAGGATGTTCTCGTTGTGTCAAACAAGGGCAAGGGTAAGGGCAAAGCTCAGGCAGACCTAGCAGTAGGTAAGCCGAAGTTTAAGAAGTCGGGATCGGGTAAGAGTGGGCCTGGTGAGTCGAGCACCTCACTAGGCGCGACAAAGAGCAAGACCGGTAACATGGAATGCCACCATTGCCACAAGACTGGGCATTGGAGGCGTACATGTCCTGTATACCATGAGGACATAAAAGCAGGTCGCGTTACTCCTGTTGGTATGTCTTCTTCTTCTTCTTCTACTTTTGTTCATATGATTGAGATTAACCATGCAAGTTACGGAACTTGGGTACTAGATACTGGTTGTGGTTCTCATCTATGCAATCATGTGCAGGGGCTCCGAAACATCGAACCCCTCGTGAAGGGTGAGGTGGACCTGCGTGTTGGGAATGGAGCACGAGTGGCTGCCGTCTCGAGGGGAACATATGTAATCCAGCTTCCTAGCGGATTTGAGTTATTTTTATATAACTGCTATTATGTACCCAGTCTATCCAAAAACATTATTTCAGTTTTTGCACTTGACAAACTTGGTTTTTCATTTGTAATAGAGAATAATAGCTGCATTTTCTCATTACACGATATGATTTATGGCAAGGCAGTCTCCATGAATGGAATTTATGTTTTAGATCAGACCACTGAAATATTGCACGTAATGAATAAAAAGTTAAAGGTTGGTGACAAAGATCAAACTTATCTATGGCACTGCCATATGAGACACATTAATGAGAAACGCGTTAAACAGCTCATAAAGAATGGAGCTATCTCGGCCTTTGATTTTCAATCATTTGGCACGTGTGAATCATGTCTCATTGTAAGATGACTCGAATTTCCTTCAAAGGTGTTGGAATGCGCGGCTGCGACCTATTAGGACCCATACATACGGATGTGTGTGGACCTATGTCAATCACCGCACGAGAAGGCTATAGGTATTTCATCACTTTCACGGACGATTTAAGTAGATATGGCTATGTCTACTTAATGAAGCATAAAAGTGAGTCCTTTGAGAAATTCAAAGAATACCGAGAATCGGCACGAGAACAACCGGGTAGAAAGATTAAAACACTACGATCAGACCGTGGTGGCGAGTATCTTTCACACGAGTTTGATCAACACCTTAAGGACTGTGGGATTGCCTTACAGTTAACTCCACCTGGAACACCTCAGTTGAATGGTGTGTCCGAACGGAGAAATCGAACACTACTTGATATGGTTCGATCCATGATGAGTCACACCGTATTGCCTGATTCATTGTGGGGTTATGCTCTTCTGTCAGCTGCTCTAATACTTAACCGAAGTCCATCTAAAGTCATGACGGATGTGCTCCATATGAACTATGGAAGGGAACGGTCCCTAACTTGTCCTTTATACGGGTTTGGGGCTGCGAGGCTTATGTCAAGTGGAGACACGAGGATAAGCTCGGCCCGCGATCGGTCAAGACATACTTTATAGGTTATCCTAAAGGAACATTTGGTCATTACTTCTATTCGCCAACCGAACAACGTGTATTGTTGCGGCTAGTGCGACATTCTTAGAGAAGGAGTTTCTCGAGAACGCGAAGAGTAATAGAACCTTCGAGCTGTCGGAGATTCCAGAACCAAATGCCGAGCAACCATTGGAGGAACCAGTTCCTTCAATCCCGGCTGTGGTTAGTATTCCTGAGGAACCTAGGAGGTCGGGAAGAGTCTCTATTCCTCCGGACAGATACATTGGTATGGTCGAGGAACATGACATAGATGACATTCTGCTCTTAACGAGTAGTGAACCCGCAACCTATAAAGGTGCCATGACTAGTTCCGACTCAAAGCTATGGCTTGAGGCCATGCAATCCGAGATGGACTCCATGTATGAGAACAACGTATGGGATCTTGTTGACTTGCCTGCTAAGGTACGTCCCCTTCAATGCAAATGGCTTTACAAGATAAAGCATTCTGTAGAAGGTCAACAAGATATCTATAAAGCACGACTAGTTGCTAAAGGTTTCACCCAAGTGCCAAGTTTGCACTACGATGAAATTTTTGCACCCGTAGTCATGCTGCGTTCCATTCGGATTATCTTAGCGATTGCCGCTTTTCATGACTATGAAATTTGGCAGATGGATGTGAAAACCGCCTTCTTAAACGGTTATTTAGAGGAAGAGTTGTACATGGTACAACCCGAAGGTTTCATCGATCCTGAACACCCTAAGAAAGTGTGCAAGCTTAAGCGTTCCATTTATGGACTTAAGCAAGCTTCTCGGAGTTGGAATCATCGTTTCGACCAAGTGATAAAAGAAAATGGATTTAATCGATCGGTCGAGGAACCATGTCTATATATCAAGTCGAGTGGGAGCAAGATTGTCTTCCTAATATTGTATGTTGATGACATACTCCTGATTGGGAATGACATACCTCTCTTAACTTCGGTAAAGGTATGGTTGAGAAACCATTTCCAGATGAAAGATCTGGGTGAGGCACAAAGAATTTTGGGCATCCGTATCTATCGAGATAGATCACGTCGGATGTTATCTCTCAGTCAGGAGTCTTATATAGACAAGATTCTAGAGAGATTCAGCATGACTAACTCCAAAAAGGGGTTTCTTCCTATGGCTCCAGGGGTGCATTTGAGCAAGTCTCAGGCACCAGAGACACCGGAAGAGAAAGAGCGCATGACACGGATTCCTTATGCCTCGGCTATAGGATCAATCATGTATGCCATGATATGCACACGTCCGGATGTGGCATATGCATTGAGTATGACAAGTCGATTCAACAGCATCCAGGTGAATCACATTGGATGGCTGTCAAGAACATTCTTAAGTACCTACGGAGGACTAAATATTGGGCATTGACTTATGGAGGCGATCAAAAGCTATGCGCAACCGGTTACGCAAATGCTAGCTTCCAAACGGATCGAGATGACTCGAAATCTCAGTCTGGATTCGTTTTTACTCTTAATGGCGCTACAGTCAGCTGGAAGAGTTCCAAACAAAGTGTTACAGATTCTACGATCGAGTCCGAGTACTATGCCGCGTCGAAGGCGCAAAGGAAGCGATATGGATGCGTCAATTCTTACAAGGACTATCTGTAGTGCCTAGTTCGAATGACCCGATCACCATCTATTGCGACAATAGAGGTGCCATCTTCCAAGCTAAGGAGCCTAAGTCTAGCAACAAGTCTAGACACGTACAACGGAAAGCTCATCTAATCCGAGATTACGTGGACCAAAAGGAGGTAGTGATAGAAAAGATTGCTACAGATGATAATATAGCAGATCCTCTCACTAAACCATTACGACAAGATAAGCATGAAGGGCATGTTATTTCCATGGGAATTAAACGTGTTCCTGAGTTGTAGTATTTTTTATGGATTAGTTCCATTTTCTCGTGTACTCTATACGACATCATCGTTTTGATATTTATATATTTTGTTTTTCATGTGGAGTTGTACGACAATCTTGAACACCACAAAGTGCACTGAACAAACATTATATTTTTGGTCCTTAATTGCCCAAGTGAGCTGATAACTCTGGCAATTATTTTGTGACGATGGCTGATGGTGGGTTCAACGAGCCATAAGTCAAACGGTTGACTGACCAATCACAGAGGTGAGTTATACGGATATCTCGTAGGACACAATTATGACAACGACGTGGAGTCCTAAATGTTTTATAACATTCGGTGCCAGGTCGTGGATAGGACCTCCATGGTTATCCTAAGAGTCGATTCTTTTGACTATCGACTTTCTCTTGAGATCAAGGCCGATTTTGGGTGACTTTGGTTTCTTTCTCACGGTCATCCGTAACAGGGGGCCAAGTAGATTTTTTCTGGGTCATTTCATGCTGTGCTTAGATCGGCAGGAGTCGAGTTGAAGGAAATATTCAGCCTTTATCAGGTACTCGATATTTCTCGGGGCCACTCGAGGAGTCAGAATCGAAATGCATGGCCATGCTCGAATACGGATTCGTTTTATCAGTTAAGTTACTCTCTAGTCGGGGAAACCACTCTTGATACAGATCGATTGTAAAATACGACCTTTGCGGATACGGATCTGCAAATTGTTTTACATTGAGTGGGAGAAATTTTAAATGGATATGAGAATCGGTTATCGCACATACACTTGTACGGACAAGTGGGAGTTTGTTGGAGCCGGTGTCCTCCAGTTAGTGCGGATAACGTTAATGCACGTACACTTGTACGGACAAGGGCTGGTGTCCTCCACAGTTAGTGCAATGACATATAAATCTCTAAAAGGATTAAAGGGTATACTTTTGTATTATTATAAGTTGGTCCACGTTTATCAATAACGGTTGGCTTGCTAGATAAGTTTGACGTTATTGTCATACAGATGGCGGTGATTAACTGGTCCCTAAAAATCACACCTATAGGATGCGTTTGAGAGATGTGACAGTATGAAAATACAGTCATGTTGATGCCTAATATGACTAAGCGGTTAGTCAGAGTTATTGACTAATAATTAGTCAAACGCGATGTTGAGATATTTATTTAATACGGATTAAATAATACTGGCTAAGGTGAATTAAGCGGTTAATTCGTAAATTGAATATAAACGATTATATTTAATTAATGTATATTGAATTAATTAATTATACAATATTGTCATTATCGGACAAGTATTAATATGTCGACTAATTCATGTTACTAGTCGATATTTTATTATCCGATAACGAGTGACGATTTATAATTAAAACCCGTCATATACATTTAGCGAAACAAGTCGGACCACGAGTTAAATAAGGAGAAAGTGGAAAGCCCACTTCCTCCCCTAGCTACCTCACGGTCGACCGAAATGAACAAAAGGAGAGACCTTCTCTCCTTTTGACCTAATCATCATCATTTGCACAAAAATTAGGGTTTTGGAGCATTTCTCTCTGAAATTCTAGATCTCACATCAGAAAACTCACAAAAGGCTCTCTCAATATTGCAAGGCAATTAGAGAGTAATTTCTAGCACAAGGGGCATAGTCTCAGACGATCTTGGGTGCAACAATTAGGAGGAAATCTACTTTGATTTCTGTTCTTAGGCCGCGTTTTACATAGGACCCAAGGTTGATTCTTGTTACTTTATCGTTTCTCTTGTTTTTCGTTTATGACAATTAATCACATGGTAATTTGCGTTATAGTCCTTAATTTTAAGGGGTTTTATACGGATATTTCCCTACAGTGTGAGTGTTATGCCGTACTCGGTGAGTAAAAGGTTGGGGATGGGAGAGCTTAAATGCACCAATATCACACTCCAAATGGCCGATAGATCGACGAAGACACCATTAGGGATATGGGAAGATGTTCCCGTGCGAATTGGGAAATTTTTCATCCCGATGGACTTTGTCATTGTTGATATGGAAGAAGATTCCAACATTCCAATCATTCTAGGAAGACCTTTCTTACACACCGCGGGTGCGGTGATTGATGTGAAACATGGAGAGCTCACTCTAGAAGTGGGAGATGAGAGTATAACTTTTAATCTTGACAAGACTATGAGAGCTCCCCGTTTACATGAACCATGTTTTATGATCGATCATTATAGCCGGAAGGATGATAAGAAGAAGTCGGAACTCCAATGGAAGAAGAAAATTGAAGATGCTCCATTCAAAGAGCAAGTGAATTGTAACAAAGAGAGTTTGCAAAGCTCACCAAAGTCAAGCAATGAAGAAGATGGCCTCATTGGCCAAAACAAGATAATGGCAGAGTTGTCTCTATCAACTCAAGAGATCTTTAGTGATCAAGTAGATGAAGTTTGTGGTATTTGGGACGATGAGGTTGAAGGGATTTTCAATCCCTACATTGGTAATGCTATCGATCAAGACCGACAACAAGGGCAAAGATCTATTGAAGAACTCTATCACGACAATGAACAAGCTTTTGATTACTTTTTCAAGATGTTGAGCAACATCAACAACACCTTGGACATGCCCCCTTGACATCTCATCAAGAATGAGAGTTTGGTGGAGTCCTCCCTAAACCACCATTTGTAAATATTTCTAACTCCCTAACTCGCATTTTAATTCTTAATTTCCATTTTTGTCATTTTTGGATTTTTTATGCCTTGATCAAGATAATTATCATGTTTGAGAGAAGTGAGGGAGGGACTAATGATTTCAATTGATGCGTAGTGCTTTCGCTTAGTGTGGGGATAACAATTGCCTAAGTTATTCATGCCTTAGTAGTGCCCCCACAATGAAGAACACGAGATTTTGAAGAATGAAAAATGACAAGGGATATGCAAGGTACACGGATGGAACTGAATCCGAGTAAAAAGGGGTAGAATCCGAGCAGTTTCAAGAGAATCCGCCCGTCTTCAGACAATCCGGGCATATTGGGCAGAAGACGCCCGTCCTTCTGAGCCGAATTTTTGAAATTTTGTGACTGTTAACGAATCTGGGCGTCCTGCAGTAGAATCCGCCCGTCTTCATAAAAACGCCCGTCCTGAAAGGAAGACGCCCGTCTTTTGGCTGAGAAAAACAAGAAAAATCCCTGGAAAGGAATCCGCCCGTCTTCTCTGAAAGACGCCCGTCCCGTGTTTTCAAATCCGCCCGTCTTTGCTAGAATCCGCCCGTCTTTAGGCGAGAATTTCCCAACCCAGAACAAGCATAATCCGGGCGTCCCGAAGGAAAGCCGCCCGCCTTCCCCCTGCATTTCAAATTTTTCGGGTTTATTATAAACCCCATCCCACATTCATTTCCTCATTCCTTCATTCAAAACACTACACATAAACCCCATAACTCCAAAACCCTCATCCTCTCCACTACAAAAACAAGATTCCTCAACAACATTCACCAAAATCAAATCAAAACATCCTTTTAACAACAAATTAATCACTCCTCTTTCAACAAAAATCAAAACCAAGCACAAAATCTTCAACCTTTGAGTCGATTTTTGAATTCATAAAGGCAAAGCCTTTCATCTTTAAATCGATTTGGGTGCACTAGAAATTGAAGATTTTCACTCTTTTCTTGGTTTATTCATCAATGGCAAAGACAAAGGCAGCAACAAAAGCAACAAAGGCAAAGGCACCAAAAGCAAAGGCACTCTCATCAAGACAAAAGAGTCTTCAAGCAAAGAAAGCATTGGCTATGGTGGTAGCTAGCCCAAACTTGGAGGTGCAACAACAACAACTTCCCATGGAAGCAACAACATCTACTACTCCGGAAATTGCTCAACTTTCGAATTATCCGGAGGTAATTTTCATTTCCAAATCCCATAGGGACACTTTTGCCAAGTTTGCTAGTAAATCATTTCTTTCCACCAAGTTTATTTGTGAAGATGCCTTAGATAAGTTGGGTGTCCTTGAGCAAACTAGAGCCTTCTTTAAAGCCATGAGGTTGGAGAAATTGTTTACAACAAAAGAATTGACATACCCCTCACTTACCTTAGAATTTTTGAGTTCTTTGAAAGTTAACAAGGTTGAGACTATGGAAACCATCGAGTTTCGCCTAGCTAATGTTAGTAGGCGCATCTCCTTTGAGGAAATGGGTAAAGCTTTGGGTCTTAGTGATTCACCGAGTTATTTCAAGAATGTTGGCAAATATGACCCCGGCCCTCTTTGGGAGGCGATTTCCGGAAGGAAATTCGAGAGCTTTCATGCTAGTCGCGCTCTATTAGTCCACCATCCGGGCATTAGAGTGTGGCACAAGGTTGTAGGGAACACCATCATTGCAAGAAAAGACACCAACCATTTCACCAAACTCGATTTTGTTCTTCTTGAGTCGGCCTTAAACATTGGAAGGGAATTCACCAAGCCTTTCAACTCTCTAAGACTTTTGGTGGATAGATGGCTAAATGTTGATTGTGGGAAGCAAGGCACTACCGTCATTGTGAATGGAGGTCTAGTCACTCTTTTGGCTAAATACTTTGATCCTAACTTCAACAAGGATAGCAAGTATGAGGCAAAGAAGGGTGGTCATCTCATTGATATTGATACTATAATAAACAAGTAAAAGTGGGTCTCTCATAACCCTCTTGACACCAAGTATGAGTGGCTCACTAGTGAGGCTAGATCTTTTACTTTGCCTTCGAAGATTTGTCGTTTAAGTGTCCACCGGACCAACTATCTCCTTCCCCTTTCAAAAGAGGCCGAATACATTATCCGACAACAAAAGGGTGAAATTGAAATGCCCTCCTCTTCCATTGTCACACCACCCTATCCTTTCAACTACCAATAGTTCAAGCCCGAAGGTGTTGAAGCAAGCAAAGATTATATGACTCTTCTTATGCAAGAGATGCACAAGCAAGCCTTCAAGGACCGGGAAGATGCTTACTTAGCCCAATATCCACCCCTCCTTCACTTAGCTAGGCAAGGACTACTTGACCCTTCATGTCCTTTGCCTAGTTGGGCGGATAGGGAAGTCTTCTTTCCGAGTGCATCTAGGGGTATTCCGGGTAATGATGAGGTTGTTGGTGATGCGGTTGATGCGGTTGTTGATAATAACATTGATGAAGAGGCTAGTGAAGAAGAAGAAGAGGATGATGAACAAAGTGAACAAGAAAGTGAAGAGGGAAGTGGTGATGAGTCCACTTCTAGTGAGGAAAATGATGATAGTGATGATATGATGGAAGATTAGCAAACTATGGAGGCTCCTACCCTCTTGAGGTTTGTCTACTTCTCTCTTTGTTGTATTTTATTAATCTTGATCATTGTTGGAGTAGTCCTAGCACCATAGAGGACTAACACCTTGGCCCCATTGAGGTGTTCTCATTTTATTGTTCCCAATTTTAAAAATCCAAAATGACAAAATTAGTTTCATGCATTGCATAGTGTGTGCATGAACTACACCCAACCTTAGGACATTAGCAATAATGTCTAACTCGGTTTGGGGAAGTACATACATACACAACGGGAGGTAATCTAAATTATCCTCTCCGTCATAAACAAAAACCATGCATCATGTAGTGTAGATTAGTGTAGCTTGCATTTAGTGTAGAAATCATGCATCATGTTTGCATAATTTCCCATCATTTTAGCCATTGAGGACAATGCCCATATTAGTGTGGGGATGGGGAATTCTAACCTAACTTTTATTCAAAAATCCAAAAAAATTGAAAAATTTCGAAAAACCATAAAAATTTGAAAATTGAAAAAACCAAAAAGAAGTTCTTTTCCTTTGTAGTGTAGTCAAGTATATATTATTTTATATATTGTGTTTGTTCTATCGTTGTTCACATTGATCGACTACGCCACATCCGAGACATGAGGATATTGAAGACCGCATGGTATGATCTTTCCAATCTCCTTTTTCCTCTTTATGTTAATGACTATGTGGGTTTATTTTGATTGATGCGGTATAACAATGTGAACTTAGGACTTGTATTTAGTTTATATGTCATATTAGTTGGTAGAATCACTTGCATTAGGATGTATATAATAGTTGCATCATGGCATTTAGTTGCATTTAGATGAAATATTTTGAAAAGTGCCTAATTGAGAACTTTGACAAGAGCAACTAAGCCATTATAAATACTTTTTCAACTTAAGACTTTGCCTACTAAAATGGTTGTAAAACACCCTAGATAGTGTCATACTAGTGTCTTTTGACCCATGACCCAAGGCCTAGTCAAGGGTTTGCATGTGAGTCACTTATCCAACCCCGTGATGCGATGTGGACTTGGTTAACTTGTCTAAGTGACCTTGATTGACCTTGTGGTACGGCAACCCAAAAATACTTTCTATCAATAAGTTTGAAGTGCTCATTTCAAAGATTTTGTATGTGGAAACGTTTTATTGCCAAGGAAACGTCAAATGTTATGAAAGGTTGAAATATTGAGAATTTTAGTTGTTTTGATGGAGGCGTACCACTTCGATGTGCTTTGGAGAGGGATCCATTGAATTGGGCCCCCACACGGTTGTGAATTCAACCGCCCAGAGACAGAGTGACTATCACCCCGAAAAGCTATTGTCTAGAGGTTAACCGGTTGCCTAATAAGCGATTGGCGAAAGCAAAGGACATTAGCACGGAAGGGACAAACCCCATCTCTAATTTTTGAAATGTGAAAGTTGAATGAGGTCAAATTTTGAATACTAGTCATATCCACCCTTGTTTATAACGATTTGAGCATTTCATTCCCAAAAAGCCTTTTTGTCAAGCCACTTTGTCGAGCTTGGGACGATCCACGACCTTTACTTTTGTAGAGAACTCGAGACTTGTCATGTCATATGCTACTAGCATCATGGGGATCATAATTCCATAACCATCCGATCGCTCTTGACGAAAGTATTTGGAAATTGAGGACGAAAGTAGTCTAGTTTAACACCATTTGGAGGTGATTTAGTGCCATCCTCTTAGCCTTAGTAATTTGTTGAACTAGTATTTGTGACGGAATATATGCTCTTAAATTTTTTCTCTTTTAGTTGCCTCCGCCACTTGATGAGGAAGTGGCTATTCCTTTTGTAGATGCATCCATTATTTGATTTTGTGTGCTTAATGTTTGGATGTGTCGCCATTTTGGCAAGACCCACCTTGCCTTGCAAGAAGGCATCCTACCTCATGGTTGTCTTGTTGTGAGTTGAAGGGGCGGAGTGAGACCCGCTAATTGTCTCATGTCGGCTATGTTATTAGGTTAGTTTAAATAATGGTCCTAGTCTTTGTCACCTCTTTACTCGGGACGAGCAAAGGTTCGGTTTGGGGATATTTGATGTGACCATAATTAGCGCACATTTAGTCCCCGAATTAGCCTTCTTCCCATGCTTTTTAGTGCATATTTGGGTCATTTATTGTCTTTAGCTCTTTGTTTTGCATATTCTTTGAGGTTTTATGTCCTTGGTAGGAAAGGAGTGCAAACCTTGCATTTTCATGGCAAAATGAGACTAAATTGATTGAATCCAATGACCAAGCATCAAGGAGAGACAAGATTTGAAGGTCTTTGTACATATTATAGTAGTTGGGCAATTATGAGGAAAGATCCTTGCATCCCCAAGGAAATCCCCAAGGATTTTATGAAGAAAAGGGAAGGAAAGAAGAAGAAACACTACTGATTTGAGCAAAGAATCCGCCGTCTTCCCTTGAAGACGCCCGTCCCCAGGACCACAATCCGTGCGTCTTCCATCAAAGACGCCCGGGCAGCAGCATCCAGAAGACGCCCATCTTCTCCCAAAGACGCCCGGGCAGAGACTCAGGAATTCGGCCGTCCCGTGCCTAAGATGCACGGATTCCAAGACAGCGCATATTCGTTTCTTCAAAGTTCAAGAAAGATGCCCTTCCTTCAGAAAATACCGGCGTTTCCCTAAGTAGGGACTTAATCGTCATTTAAGCCCTTAGTTAACCCTAATGCATCCACCTAATTTCCACTATAAATACCCCATTAGTCTAATTAGAAGAGAATGTTCTTCTTATCAATTCTTAGAGTAGTTAATATCAATCAAATCTCTCTTTAGTTTTGTAATCAACAATTAATCAAGTTTTAATACAAGTTTTATTTCCTTAACCTCTCTTTTGTTCATCCTTTATTTTGGGTAATTGAAGATTATTTGGGTTATTATTGGGAGATTGACAACCTCTCAATCAAGCATCAAGTACTTCTATTATTCTTTGCTGTATTATTGGAATCATTAGTAGGTATAATTATCTTAATCCCTTTTTAATTATTGCTAATTACTTTCATTTGTTCATCATGTTTCACTTTGTTGGTATGATTGACAACCTTGCTAGCATGTTCAACATGATAATGAGTGAGTAGTTCCATAGCTAGGGTTAATGGGTAATTAGGGGAAACCAACATGGGGAATGATTCATGCTTAAATTAATATGCTTTCATGGTTTATTTGCTTGCTTGTTTTGATCTCAACTCATGCACATGTTATGTTTGATGAAATGCGAGCCTATGAATCCTTGCATTTTTTATCCATCACTTATCTTTTCAATGAGACTTGTAAGACATAAACCAACTCGAGTCTCATTAGACCATGCATGTTGTTGAGTAGGGAAGACTAAGTCGACTTGTAGGTGTTGTACAATCTAATCGATTCGGCTCCGGGACCCAAACTTTCCTAGGATTGTAAGATATAACCCAACTCAATCCATCACAACAATAATTGCTTACTTATATTTTGAGAACATGTTTGTATGATCAATTCCCATGAATCCCCTATGACCCCATGACACCCTAGTGCTTTTTATCAATTGTTTACAACGCTTTTAATTCATCTTGCTTGTTTACTTTCATTGTTATCTAGTTTAGTGACCTTCTACATCAACCCAAATTGTGACACCCCTAAGACACCACTAGTTGCAATAGAAATCTCATCTCAATTCCCGTCCCTTGGGATCCGACCTTTACTTGCCTCTTTACTAATTGTAGAGTTGTTTGTGAAGTTATAAATTGTGTTTTGGTCTAGGTGCTTCCAACGACAATTGTTCCGAAAAATAGAATATAGCATCCAAAAATAACCGACCAGTTTCCTAAATCCATAATGCTAAACCATGCTTAATGGGTATTTATGGAGAACAATCATCTCAGCAACATCCCACCTCCCATCCTCTTGATGAAACTCATAAGGTGCCAATGTCAACATTTCACTCATATTTGTAGGATTACTTTGTTTGCCAAATAATCTAGTTTGCCTTATATCTTGCCAAATTCTTTTTGGACAACGCTTAGTGTGTCCTTTTAAGTGAGTAGTGCCAGCATTTGGACCACTAGCCAACATTACTTCACAATAATTACATATGGCTTTTACGTCGTCCCCAATCTGTATTTTTGATTATGTTTCCAAACCTCTGATGTATGTCTACTAGAAAGAGGGAGCACAAAGTATAACCGATTCTGTTTTATCAAGACTTTCAATATCAATCGGCTTTGAATCGGTAGAACCTTCAAAACCACTCTCCACTCCACAAGGTTTTGTACCGGAATTAACATTGTCATCTACCATGATTTATTACCCAACACTAGTATTCTGTATCACAAAATGGTTAACTTTAATATCCTACTATCTTTCACATAACTAGTGTGTCAAACGATTGAAAATTACATTATAAGGTAGTAATCAGAAGTTAATGATACTAAACCAACATATTACTTCATCAAATCATAAAATAAAAATCTACAAACAATAAAAATCACTGAAACGAAATGAAATCTATACATCTATAAAAGTAAAGGAACGACAGAAGATGCAATAAAACAAAATAATTGAAGAAACAAGAAAGACGAAGAAGGAAAAAAAAATTACCTCAACAACAATGGCGTGGCTGCAGGTGAGTTTGTACCAAATTGTTTCTTTAACCTAATTTTGATTTGGAATGTAGAAGAAGTAGTGTGTCGGCAGTGGGTAGTTTGTTTAATTCAATTTTAGCAATATTATTTAAATGGGCCATATGGACTAGTATTGTTGAGATTGGGCTAACATAGAATTATGTCGGTATTGGTTATGAATTTTGTTAAGATAAAAAAATAATTTTGGGGACTAGTATTGCAGGCGGGGCAAGGCAGGCGGGTACGGGGCGGGGCGGGTGATATGCGAAACCCGGCCCCGCCTCACTGCCCATGGCGGGTCACGTTTTGATCAATGTTTTGATGGGCAAAGGATGAAGGAAAAATGAAGAGCACCACCCTCACAAAAGAGCCGGCTATGTGGGCTTAATTTTAATGATTTTTGTCCAATTTTTCCAACCTAAAAATGTATGGTATGCTTGGGTATTTATAGACCAAAGTCTAGGAGACAACATGGACATGTGTTAATACACTTGATACATGTATGTGTTCTAATATTTCGGTCCACTTGTCCATAATTTGGTCCATTTCGAAGTCTGATATTTGTCCCACAAATGCTTATTAATCTTATATTTAATTATCTTATATAATTAAATATTAATTTAATTATTTAATACTTAAATAATATAAATTAACAACTAATAATCACTTCACTATTAAGTAATTATTACACCATTTTATCAATATAAAATGTGTCGTATGGACCTTTATTAGCTAATTTTACAACCTCTTGTAAAATTAAATAACTAATTACCTCCGCCTCAAAACATACATACACATCGTATAAAATTAATTAATTAACTATTAATTAATAAATTCTATTTAATATTTATTAATTAATTATCATATAATTAAATAATAAATTCCCTTGGCCCGAGTTCGTAACTTGTCATCAAAAATAAATTCACTTGACTTAATAAAAGTCAATATATACAAGAAACTAATTATACTATATCTTATATAAATAATTAGTCTATCCATTTGGGCATCATCCTATAGGTGTGACCTAAAGAGATTAGCTGATCACCGCCGTCACACGACATTAATGTCAAATTCTAGTCAGCCAATCATTACCGATTAACGTTGACCAGCTGACAAAAATATATGTAATATAAGTCCCTGATATTCCTTGTACGAGATTTAATATGTAAACGCACTATTGTGGAGGACACTCACTCCAACACTGGAGTACTCGGCCGAGTACGCCTTACTCGGCCGAGTATTACACTAGCGGCTGTGTATTCCTGGGCAGTAGCCTGACCAGAAAACACACGACACCTTACTCGGCTGGGTAAGCTAGACTTAGAAAACCGTGGTATTACAGTCTTCCCTCGTTAAAACGAACTTCGTCCCCGAAGTTCACACCCATACCTACATGACAAGCACACATACCACTCCACCAACCATCACCACACAATTCTCATCCTCTATCCTCGACACTAACTCACCCAACACGCCTAATGCCTACCTAAAAACGCATATCACAATATAGCATCCACCATAGAGTAGCTCACCTAACTCTATAACTCTATCGAATACCAACAACACCAGTGCCGACAACTTTGTCTTACTCTCATGCCGCTTATTAGCAAAACCAATATCACCATCATCTACCAAGCGAGTTGTTACATTCTACCACCCTTAAAATGAACTTCGTCCTCGAATTTTACCCGCACTCATAAATGTCACCACCCAAAACTGTCAACACTATCGTAACCTTACTCCATAACCATACACATAAAATACATACTACTACAAGCATAAACTTTACCTTTCATAATATCAACCACAAGTGCATCCTTTATTCCACATCAAGACTCAACACTTCCAAATATACCACTGTAAGCCTAACCATCAAACTCTCTTTGTCGCATCCTCCTCCTCCTAAGATAAATGTTACGTCCTCGTAACCCAACTAGTACTAGATCCTTAGCTATCCCCCCCCCCCCCCTTATCACCCTCTCATGTTACTGATAACCGACAATAACCTTAACACCGATAACCATTCCCAGTTTCAAGGCTCTCCCCCTCCCTAATTCCATACTTTTAATCATTCCGCACACCACCTAACATATACCACAAAATCCTCAACATAACTACTACCACAACTCTCCCACATTACCGCACAACCATATTCTTTTCTATTCGCGTACCTATCCTAACCACCTAACTCACGAGCCAAAATTGTTACGCGCCCACTTGATCCTGAAATTCCCCTTTTCATTGTCATCAAACTCGTCCATAATTTAACATGATACTAATTCCCAAACACTTCATACTTACTGCTCTAATAAAAGACTATGAACCAACCGAAAGTGTTCCAACCACCTCCCACAACTATGTTTCTTCAACAAGGTATCACGGTAAGTATGACAACATCGACCACCAGTGCAACTCTATCTTCCATATTATACTCTAGCCTCTCCCACAAGTCAAAATCACTGGAACAGCAGTAAAAATATATATGCCCATACTAGGCTAACATATACTTTCAGAAGTTCGTCTCACCAGTATTCCGCCTACTCTACCACAACCGATGATGGCATCGCGACACCGCCACCAACATCCGCACCGCAGCGCGAAATTACCCGCATCACAACATGGAGTATCGTTCCCGGAGCGCAACCCAAGACACCACAACCACATCGTTAATCACCGCAACTTATACAATCTCATAATTACTGACTCAGTACAACTTCCTTGATAAAAGAAAACTTCCTTAATACCGCTTTACTAGATCCCCAAAACACAACATATTACACAGAATAATTAGATAACAACTTTATGAACATCATACCATACTACTACTCATGAGGTCAGAACCTCACACAATCACATACACACATCATGGACCCATAATTAAATCTAACTAGCCAATCCTGATCACGTAAGTTACCACTTGATAATGGATATCTCTCACTCGAGCTTAACTCAAATGCCCTTCATAATATATCCTCCCATCCCCACAATTATCACCACCCGACAAACGTAACCATATCATAAGTACCCAACTACTAGCAAACGCCTCTTATATCCACATCTTTTACTCCCTCACAACCATACATACCAATCAAGCCTCCACAAAATCAACCTCTTTAGAACGGTTAACTTCCCTATTTAACATCATCCTTCACCACTAGTGACAACACTACGACACCACCATCTTTCATATAACTACTCTCTTACCATCACCTCTAAATATAGCAATTCATTTCCTCTCTTTGGTTGTCATCCCAAATAACGAACACAATTCATCAACAAAATTTACCTCAACAACTATTCAAATTTTATCCTTGATTATATCGTCACCTAGCTCACCACCATAGTCTCATACCATGCAAATACTCTACCAACTTCCTACTCCTTTAATTCCTCAAACTCATGACTAACAAGTTGTCCTGCAATTTATATATATCTTTTAACTCACACCCTCATGATAGTATCACAGAATTCCATGATTCCTTACTTTTGTGTCCCCTAATTATTGTGAACATTCACTCAACTTACCATCATCCTTCTTTTCCCATTACTTCCAAAAATCGAATTCCATTAGCCTATACCATTATCTTTCATTCATTTCTTATCAACAATCCCTCTCATCATGTTTCTAACTTATACTCCTTATAGATAGATCCACCCACTTAATGATTTTTCCTTAATTGATTACATCTTGTTTTAATAATTCTAGAAAACCAAGATTCACTTCATCCTGTGACCTCCCAAATGATTATACACTAGGCTCACCTTCTAGTAATACAAATCTCCATAACGACTACTACAAACAATTTCTCATTGTTGCATCTCTCGATCTACGCTCACTAGATACCAATCTTTTCTTTTTTAATCACAACCTTCCATTACACATCTCCTCACCCAACATCCTCATAATCATCTCTCTCCATAAATCCTATATATCCCAAATTACCATAATTTTCACATCTCTCGTTTCAAATTTTTCTTTTCACATTCTTCGAATTTACATTACCGCTCTCATCATCACTCGACCATATACAGTCATCACCACACAACTTAAGCCAACAACTAATTCACTCACCATAGCTCACAGAATGTGCTCCTTATCTCAATAGTTCATCAACTTCGCTTATTCTTTGCACCATCCATTACAATCACGTATATTCATATCCTCCGTTGTAACACCCCCATTTATTTAGGAGCCTTTAGCAAGACATTCTCAAGTAAATAAAGGTGTTACCATCTCAGTTGCCTGAGGTAGTAAGTATAAAAAACAAACAATTACCAAGTACTTTAAGACGATATAAATTAAAGTGCCTCAAAAGGTTTTATTACAAAATTTTAAAGAGATAAATAAATAATACAAAATACTTTTTAAAACAACTGCAGCGAAAATAAACTAAAAAGTGTCTGGATAATTTAAGGCGATCTCTAGACTCAAGTGATGATCTCATCCCAAGCTCACCCTTTAAGCTTCCAGCACTTCACACAGCTAACTTGAAATTAATCTGCTCCCCAATAATTGGTTCATCACATGTGTTCATGAATACACAGTTAACCACGAGGTTGAGTAGTATAACTAAGCAACAATAAAAATATGATAACCTCCAATACGATACAATCAAGAAGCTCAACCAAGACCATCACACACGGCTCAATCATGTGCCTCGTCACACGCCACAACCAAATGCAACACAACTGACACCACACGGTGTACTGCTCAAGTCCACGGCAACTCCGAACACCGCCGTGCCTGGCCTACCAAAACCGTACAGGACCACGGCTCTTCCACATCCCCGTGCCTGAGTGACCAAATAATCTCGAAGCATTGTCAATTCTCTTTCACAATTCCAACCTACAATAGAGAACCAACCAACCATGATAACAACATAACTGTGAGACAACAATTATAACAATATGCTCAAGACAACAATTACGACGATGTGCTCAGGACAACAATTACAGCAATAATCATCTTCCAACAATCACCAATTACCAATATAGTATAGTTTAGTTCTTAACCTACCTTTTAGCAATTCTTCTCAACCAATCAAACAATCAAAAAGCTTCTTCAACAAATTCACCACCTAAACAAATAATTAAATTATGTATAATTATTAACTAATCTTATTAATGAATTTAAGATGTAAACTACCTAAAACAATCCCGCAAAAACCATCACAAATAACACGCCCTACATCACGGCTGGCCCGACGGTGATTAACTCGTCGTTCAAAGGCCCCTCCCACGGTCACGGTGGTCAACGGCTCAAGGGTACGGTCAAGATCAAACGAAAATAATTGATATGAAGCGACTAGATAACTGACCACAATTTAATTAGCGAATGATGAAAACTTCATCTTAAAGTTGTCTCACAAAAGCTCTCCTCACAATTATATGTATTGAGTTTTTGTAAAAGAATAAATATGATGGTAAGACATAGGGTAGGTATTTAAAGTAATTGGTAGGTGAAGATGGAAGTTGATACGGTCGTTTTGTACCAAAAATAAATACCTAAGTTACTACTAACAGAAGTCAGCGGTAAGTAGGGTCGATCTCCACAGGGAGGCTAAGTTGCTATCTATCTGTTTAATTCGGTCTGTTAGGGTGTCACAGAAATGGGGGTTTTGAATTGGTTGTGAACTAACTAAACTACTGAAACTAAAGGCAAGAGAAGGGAATAAAGGAAATTAAAAATAAGAGAAAGGAAGTATGCTAGGAGTCGGTCTACCGTGGCAGCTATCAGATCTTATACTATCGGGAATACTAAGGCGATTAGACTATTGATAAGAAGAGCTATGGTCGTCACCTTTCGGTCCTTAAACCGCCCTAGAGCGTAAAACGACTTAACTTTCGCCCTCACTGCAATACCCTATTGTAATTAAGCAAGCCTTCCCTTCCAATCTTTCGATCTAGGTCGGGGTTAACTAAATTTATGGTCTCCTGCATGCATTCATTCGACCGGATAACAATTAAATTGCCTAATACAATTCCTATAGCAAGACTAATCTATATAAGTCAATTAAAACATCGCTACCACGGCTTCCCTAATCCTCACATACTAGGGGAATTAGCTATGCATAATTAAGGGAGAACAAGAAATAAAGAAAGAACAAATAATAAACATTAAATTAAATTAAAGAGAGAAAAGGGAAGAAAGGATTACTGAAATAAATGATCCGTAAATGGAAGAACAAAAGTAAAAAGAGCAATAGCTTAAACCAGAGAGAAAAGGAACGAAGTAAAGTCAGTGTGAGAGAGTTTACAATGACATACTGACTTCCTATTTATAAGAAAATAGGATTAGCTAAACCTAATTGACGGAAATTAACTAAAAAGTCCAAGCCCGTCAAAGATTTTTGCTCGATCGAGCACTTAAGGCTCTCGATCGAGTATTATTCCTTAGCAATCCTCTCGATCGAGAACAATTCCTCTCGATCGAGGACTTCTTTCCCTTTAATCACTCGATCGAGAAGGAGTAGCTCTCGATCGAGCAAATGGGTTCTCGATCGAATATAAATAGTTCTCGATCGAGCACTTCTCGGCGCGTAATTTCGCCGCGCGACTGAACTTCAAACGCTGCCATTCCTTCGTTACTTGGACAAATAGGGCGTGGTTGGTGGCGTTGGAAAGCTAAGAGGATAAGCTTTCACCTCCAACTGGAATCACCTTAATAACTGTTGTATAACTCGAGATATGGCTCTTACAAGCAGGAACTAGCAAATTGAAGCACTCTCTTGGCTCGCCTAACTTCCTTACTCCAATGCGCATCTCAAAACAGCTTCATTCCCGCTCCAAATTCACTCTTCCTCCAAATTCATGCTAAAAGGATGGTAAAAGGCTTGATTTCACTACTTTTGGGTTCATTCCTGCAAATAAGACAAAACAAACCAAAGTAGCATATTCGGGGCATTTCGTAGCATAAAACCACGATAAAAGCATAGAAATACGTGCATAAAATAGGCTAATAAAACTATATAAAATGCACGTATCAGAAGTGTCTAGGAAAGTGCTTTTAATATTAAACTAATGAAAATACCTAAAGTAAGTGGAAAAGATAATAAATAATAGTAATAATAATAGTAGTAGTACTAATAACAATAATAACAATAATAATAATAGTAGTAGTAGTAGTAGTAGTAGTAGTAGTAGTAGTAGTAGTAGAGTAGTATTGGAGTAGTAGTAGTAGTAGTAGTAGTAGTAGTAGTAGTAGTAGTAGTAGTAATACCACAACACTTATAAACATCC